>NC_045558.1:133018113-133025613 GCF_009769535.1 Thamnophis elegans | reverse complement strand
AATTGTCGTAATGTCAAGCTTCCAAGTTGCGCTTTCGTTGTGACAGCTATTATCACTTCTCTGCTTGCCCACGAATCAGGGAGGAGGGAAGGGGGAGATGGGATGTAGATATGAAGAAGCCAGCCTTGAGAACCAAGGACACCTCCGCAGGGGTTTGCCAGAGCACCAAGACGTTGTCTCATAACAATATCATGACACTCCGTTGGACAGTGTGACTTGGTCTATTACGGGGAGGGAGAATCTAAACTTTAACGTATGTGGGTTTGCGCGGGAAATAGTCAGATCTGGTTTTGCCCTCATTGGTGCCGAAATGATGTACTCAATAAAGTTTCGCATTAAGAGATGGCATTGTGTCGACCGTGTTGGCTCGTCAGTTTTGGCACCTAATCTGAGGACTATGTGTATAAGAATGGCCATAGCTACGGCGTATAAAGAAAATCTTTATAACATGTTCTACAGATGGCATCTCCCCCCAGCACGGCTCTCCAAAATGTTTAAAAATCTGGCCCCAAATTGTTGGAAGTGTAAAAAAAACACCAGGCACTTTTTATCATCATATGTGGTGGACATTCAATGAGGCCAAAAGATATTGGAAAATGATTCAATCATGGTTGGAACAAATGGTGGGAGACCAAATTTTGTTTAAACCAGAAATTTTTCTCCTAGGCATAATAACAATAGCAATAGCAATAGCAGTTAGACTTATATACCGCTTTCAACCCTCTCTAAGCGGTTTACAGAGTCAGCATATCGCCCCCACAGTCTGGGTCCTCATTTCACCCACCTCGGAAGTATGGAAGGTGAGTCAACCTTGAGCCGGTGAGATTTGAACCGCCGAACTGCAGATAGCAGTCAGCTGAAGTGGCCTGCAGTACTGCACTCTAACCACTGCGCCACCTCGGCTCATACTACCAGAGGGGTTTAAGAAAGATACACTTTCTTTAATTATACATGTACTAACTGCGGCGCGCATAACTTATGCACAATATTGGAAAAAAGAAAATACACCATCAGAGCTAGATATAATCAGAAAAGTGTTGGCCTGTGCAGAAGCAGATAGGCTCACTCTTGAACTAGAAAAAATAAAGGGGAATCAGAATATTTTGAAGTCTGGAACAGATTTTATGACTGGTATAAGACAAGGTGACAAGACTGGAACAAACTGTATATATTGTGATTGGACAGAAGGATTGATAATGTATTAAGTAGGCTAATTGTCAATGGTTGAGACTAGCTGTATATAATGTGAATGTATGCTCACTTCGACTTCGCGGTACTGCATTGTTTTAAATGTAAAAATAATAAAAATATATTGGGGGGGGGGAAGAATGGCCATAGCTGGGGGTTATTTTGCATTTCCTCCATGTTCACTGATGAAATTTGGGGAAGGGGTTTCCCCTGGCCATAGTCTCAGATGTGGAGAAAGAGATTCATTGGTGGACGGGTCAATGAAAGACGTCCACCCGTCTTGTTTTTTAACCATCCCCTCCCGCCAGGTACCACTTTGAAGACATTGCGGGCAGCTCGGCCCATTCGGAGATTTTGAGCCAAGACCAGTTTGCGCCCGCTCTCCTGGCATTCGAAGGCTGCAACAGCGCCTGGCAACTCACGGGCCGCCAGGAGGTTGCTAAATTCAACGAGGAGGTGAGTGGCGAAGTTACCCGTTTCGGGAAGCGTGCCCTGCCACTTGACGGGCCTTGCTCCGAACATTTTTCTACAATGAGGGTGCAGGTTCTGCAGGTTGAACCACCCAGGAAGGGGAAACGGGCATATGACACAAATGCACCTGTGTTTGTGTGCGCGCACACACATACAGAAGTACAGGTGGTCCTCAACTTAGTTTAGTGACTGTTTTAAGTTACGACAGCACTGGGGGAAAAATGCCATTGACTTGTTTTCACATTTAAGACCAGTTACCACAACCCTTGATCAAATGCCTACGGAGATTCTTAATCGTCCAGGTCATCCAAGAAGCTTCTTCAGCTCTGACTGGATGGTGGGGAAGGGAAGGATTTATACTCCTTGCAGAACAGCTGATCATTTGCATCCTTTTTAGAGAGTCCTTGAGGCCACTTGGAGTCCCAAAGTTGCTTTTTCAAGAGGCAACTGGACTTTCTGGTTTTTTTTTTCTTTTGAAGACGTTTCGCTTCTCCTCCAGGAAGCTTCTTCAGCACCGACTGGATGATTGGGAAGGGAAAGATTTATGCTCCTTGCAAGCAGCTGTTCATTTGCATCCTTTTTAGAGAGTCCTTGAGGCCACTTGAAGGTTTGTCTGTGTTTTCGGGGTCACCTGAGTGGTGCAAATGGGTGTGGGGCCTTCTTGGAACTGCTGAAAGGACTGTGTTGTTGACCCTTTGAAGGAGGGTGACATAGACCATTGGTTTGAAAGTGGGGTCAACGAGACCATCTGGTTCAAAATTGAACAGCTCCCTCTCAGCCGAGGGGAGGGTTATGACATTATCGATCTCCAGTCTATAACACAGTCCTTTCAACAGTTCCAAAAAGGCTCCACACCTATTTGCACCACTCAGGTGACCCTGATGACAGAGATAAACCTCCAGGTGGCCTCAAGGACTCTCTAAAAAGGATGCAAATGACCAGCTGCTTGCAAGGAGCATAAATCTTTCCCTTTCCAACTATCCAGTCAGAGCTGAAGAAGCCTCTTGGAGGAGAAGCAAAATGTCTTCAAAAGAAAAAATCGGAAAGTCCAGTTGCCTCTTGAAAAAGCAACTTTGGGTCTCCAAGTGGCCTCAACGACCCTCTAAAAGGATGCAAATGACCAACTGCTTGCAAGGAGTATAAATCCTTCCATTCCCCACCATCCAGTCAGAGCTGAAGAAGGTTCTTGGAGGAGAATCGAAACGTCTTCAAAAAAAAACCAGAAAGTCCAGTTGCCTCTTGGGGAAAAAAAAGCACCTTTGGGACCCTGTGATAAGAATTTAGTTGCCTGGCAACAGAGGTGTCTGTATCCTGGTTGCAGGATGCCAGGGATAATGTGATCACCATTCACCACCTTCCTCGCTGGCTTCTAGCAAGCAAAGAGGAGGCTGAACTCGCTTAATAGCTGTGTGGATTCACTTAACTGTGGTGATTCTGCAAGAGAAAAAAAAAAGAAATGATATGAAATGATATGGGATTGTGGAAATACCATCCCCAAGAAAACATAAATTGAGATTTGAAAGAGACACCGATAACAATACCACGACTGAGGTCCAGCCCCGATTAGACTGGGTGCATGATGTGGTTTTCTTTTAATCTGTTTCCTCCGTTTTTTAACTCTTCACTTTTTTAAAATTCATTTTCTGTAAGCCGCCCGGAGTCCTTCGGGATTGGGCGGCCTATAAATTTATTAAATCAAATCAAATCAATAGAAAAAGGGAGGAAAGGAAGGAGAGGAGAGGAGGAAGGAAGTAGTGAAAAGAGGGAAGAAAGAAGGGAAAGGAGAGGAGGATGGATGGGAGAGAAGGAGAGATAGTAGGGAAGGAAGAGGAAGAGTGGAGGAGAGGTAAGGGAAGAAGAAAGAGATAAGGAAAGGTGGGTGGAAGGGAGAGTAAGAGAAGGAGAGGAGGGAGGAAGGGAGAAAAAAGAGAAGGAGAGAGAGTAGGAGGGGGAAGAGAGAGGGTAAGAGTAGGGGAGAGGTAAGGGAGGGAAGAAGGGGAAGGAGAGGAGGTAGGAAGGAAGTAGAGAAGGAAGGGAGAGGGAAAAGAAAAGAAAGAAAATAAGGTGGTGTCATAATAGATGCTTGGGATGGTAAACAATACAACCCAAACTGTACTCTATAATCTCTTAAATGGAATAACAATAGTATAAGATTGGCAAAGAAAAAGAATAACCATGTGAATGTTTACCTGGAATTGTATGTATATATAGCACATTAGAGATAAACAATATTTGGTTATAAATAGCTAACTATGGAAAGGGAAAACACTAACTGCAAAGAAACGGATACGGAACTGCTGTATGATATATGATGGAACTTCTTGTTCCTATGTTGTCTTAAGTCATGTGTTTGTTCTTGTTGATGTGTTTATGTGTGTAAAATAAAAACTAAAAAAAAAAGACCCCCTGTTCTGTCCCCCCTTCACGGCTCTTAACAAACGGCAAGACGAATAAACTTAAAAGGAACTTTCTTTATCAGTTCTCAGTTCAAACTGGCTTCGAGCCCAAAAATAAAATAAATACAGTCTCTGACTAGATAACAGAATGAAAAACAAAACAACTCTTACAAGCAATGCACTTCTCCAAATGCAGCCTTGAATCAGGGTTACAGGAAACACCAAAGCACTTATCCAAGTGTATCAAGCAATGTTGTACGCACGAAGGAACGTTGACTCCTGCGACTAGGGCATGGCAGCATTCGTCCTTTTATCTCCAAACCTGCCCCTAACAAGCCCCAGCTGCATAATGAATCTTGTATCCCGAAAAAGACTCACAGAAGACATCTGCTGAGGCCCAACAAAACCATGGCAAGGAAAGTCATGAAGTTGGGCCGGGCTCCCTTAACATCCCCCTTGTTTCCTTTAGCAGTGGAAATCTGGCTCCAATGGAGGACTAGCAGGTAGTCCTCGACTTACAACCGTTTTGTTTTGTGACCAAAGTTACAACAGCGCTGACAAAAGCAACTTAGGACAGTTTTTCACAGTTGCCACTTTTTCGGGTCTGGTGATCAAAATGCAAATACTTTGGCAAATGGTTCATATTTATGACGGTTACTGTGTGTCCCCTTTTGTGACCTGACAAGCAAAGTCAATGGGGGAAGCCATGGTTTAACAACCGTGGGGATTCACTTAGCAACGGTGGCAAGAAAGGTGGTAAGATAAACTCCCTCAACAAATGCCTCACTTAACAACAGAAATGTTGGTTGTAATTGTCGTAAGTCGAGGATTACATTGTAATTGTGATCATGTCGAGGACCTACATGTACCTGGGTTGATTTTCTGCCCTGATATTTCTCTAGTTCAGACAGGACTCAAAATTCTTAGCCTTGTGCTCAGTTCGACTAGACAGAAGGGGCCTTGATTAGCTTACCTTATTTTTCGGGATATAAGACGCACCAAGATTTTGAAGAGGCAAATTTTAAAAAAAGTTTTAGTACTCTGCAGACCTCCCAAAAACGGCCCGTTTTATTTGCAAAAATGGGCCTATTTTTTTGTCAAAAAGAGGGCAGGAATAGCCTTTAGGCGGCTTGTAGAATATTCCTGGGGGCTGGGGGAGGGCAAAAACAAGCAAAAACGGCCCGTTTTATTTGCAAAAATGGGCCTATTTTTTTGTCAAAAAGAGGGCAGGAATAGCCTTTAGGCGGCTTGTAGAATATTCCTGGGGGCTGGGGGAGGGCAAAAACGAGCAAAAACGGCCTGTTTTTTTGCAAAAATGGGCTCGTTTTGTCAAAAAAAAGGGCATACATAGCCTTTAGGAGGGTTATGGAGTGCTCCTGGGAGCTGGGAACAAAAAACTGGCCCATTTTTTACTCATTTTGCCCTCCCAGGCCCACAAGAGCACCCTGGAAGCCTAAAGGCTATGCACGGCCATTTTGGTGAAGGGGGCAAGGTTTCCGGAGGCCAAAAACGCTGTATTCAAGTATAAGACGCACCCAGATTTTCACCCTTTTTTGAGGGGAAAAGGGTGCGTCTTATACTCCGAAAAATACGGTATGTAAGAGAATCGAACAATGTGGTGGGTTCCTCTTCTTGTGAATATGCCCTTCTTTAAAGAAGAGGTGCTAGCCCTCATGATGTTGAAAGCCGACTTTCGCACTCCCGTCGGTATAAAATGGGAGGCGTCTGTTAGGCCCGATTCGATTCCTTGTTTTCCGCTTTGCAGGCCAAAAATGACGTCTCTGTGCATTTGGTGCTTCTCCGCCTGCCCCAGTACGGAACAGATCTGCTTGTCACCTTCAACGACCCCACCTGGATTAAGTGAGTGTGCCTTCCTTCTTTCCTCTTGCCTGCCACAAGGTTAGAACCACTAACTGCTCTGGGGAAAGGAGAGAAAGGGATTGTTCGGACCCAGTTCCTGTTCGGACCGAAATATCTTGAAAGAACTAGGCCATGACTATGCTGTCACTTTAAATTCAATAAAAGGGGTTTCATCGCAACGAGGACTCAGCTTCGTGGTGTTGGGGAAGCCTAGATCAGAACAAGGACAAAAAAATTGGGTCCAACGGTGGTCATAAGTCCAGGATTTAAGTCCCGTCATATTGGGGAAGGAACTGAAACACGGTCAGCTGAGAGCCGTGGGGGGTTTGGCACACATTTTGAGATTCTGCCTTTTAATAACCAGGGTTTTTTCCCCTCCTTCTTTCCTTCCTTCCTTCTTTCTGAGGCAGCCCTCTAAGTACCAGCGCTATGCCAAACACAGAGGTCCCCTTGGCACTCTCTCAACCGCCCTGGACAGTGGAACATTTCCACGCTTTTGTGTGTAGCCTGCGGCTGCTGAATCCTGGTCTGTTCGGTTAAAACAGTTCTCCGTCTACATTTGCCAGAAATCCAGCTTCGTTCTAGTGCGGCTTCAGTTTGGAGACCTTCAAATGAGCACTCCGGATCTGGATCTTCTTCCTTCATCCCCCGAAAGGAAAAGAGGAGATGGACACGGAATGCCAAAGGACCTTCTTCCTGGCAACCTTGGCAAAATGCTTTGCTTCAGGATTGCATTACACCAGCGGTTTTCAAACTTGGTGACTTTTTAAGATGGGTGGAGCGGTGTTTTTCAAAGTTGGCGACTTTTAAGACGGGTGGACTTCAACTCCCAGAATTCCCCAGCCAGATTGGCTGGGGAATTCTGGGAGTTGAAGTCCACCCGTCTTAAAAGTCGCTCACTTTAAAAAAGACCGCATTAGACTGTAGGATTGTGATGGTGAACCGATGGCATTTGTGCCGGAGGTGCCATGCAGAGTCCTCTCTGCGGACACGCCAGTCGTTGCCCCAGCCCAGCTCCAACACCTGTGCCTCCCGCTGGCCAGCTGGTTTTCGGGTCTCTGCATGTGAACCCCAAAAATGCAATGCAAGCACCCCCCCAAACATGCATCGCCCCCACCTGTGCCCCATTTTTTTGCCTGGAAGGCTGCCTGCACCAACCTGTGAAGCCAAAATGGCATGAAGGGGTGCTGCGTGAGCCCCCCATGCCTTTTTTTCCTGGAAAGCTTGCACCAACCTAGAAGGGCAAAAATGGGGGGGGGGGGAGACGCATGCGCTGGGGTCTTCACATTGCATCTTGGGATTGCGTGTACGGGCTCGCTTTGGGCACTTGGCACCAAAAAGGTTAGCCATCACTGCTATAGAAAGTCTAGTTATACTCATCTCTCCAGCTGTTTCCTGATGTCCTCCTATGTGGGATTATCTACCACCTGGATCTAGTTTGCGGTTTACCACTCACAAATTATTTTTATTTTTTACACCTCTTCAGTAATTGGAAGGAGTACGAACTCGGGAAAGAATTGCACATCCAAACCAACCGCCAAAGAGATACTTTTTTATTTGGGGTAGCCGCGTTAAGTTCTAGAGA
>NC_045558.1:132783113-133013113 GCF_009769535.1 Thamnophis elegans | reverse complement strand
TTTGTACATCATGCCCTGCCATATAAGAAAAGGAAACGATGAAGAGAGCAAACTCACCAATGAATTAAGAGCACCCCAATTTTCTTGGGTTACCCCTCGTTTTCAGTGTCCCGTTCTCCCAGCCACTCTTTCTTAGGTTTTAGAAATCTTGCTTCCTTGTTGTTGTTTTTTTTAATGAAAAATCCTGTTCTGACCTAGGCTTTGGAAAATCACGAAGCAGACTTCTTGTCCCGACAAAACCCCTTTTTATTAAGCTAGTGTGAATTCCTCTCACTCACATCCAGCAGAGTCCCAGCAAACAGTCTTTCAAGGGTGAATTGATAACCACAGACCTTATCAGGCTTGGAGAGCTGCCAGGCCGATATCTTCCAAACTCAACGCTGTACAAGAAAATACTTGGCAAGGAGTCTCTGAGAGTCACGTGAAAATAAGCTTTTTTTTTCTTTCCAAAAAAGGGCATGAATAGCCTTTAGGAGGTTTGTATAGCACTCCTGGGGGTGGGATGGTCCAAAAATGAGCAAAAAACGGCCAGTTTTTTTTTGCAAAAACTGGCCCTTTTTGTCAAGAAAGGGGGCATGAGTAGCCTTTAGGCATCTTATAGAATGCTCCTGGGGGCTAGGGGGGGACTGAGCAAAAAACAGCTCATTTGTCGCTCATTTCTGCTGTCCCCAGCCCCCAGGAGCACTCTATAAGTCTCCTAAAGACTCTGCATGGCCATTTTGGTGAAGGAGGTGAGGTTTCAGGAGGCAAAAAGTGCTGTATTCAATGTATAAGATGCACCCAGATTTTCAGCCTCTTTTTTGAGGGAAAAAGGTGCATCTTATACTCTGAAAAATACGGTACCTTTGGACAGTTGCAGCCAGGCCTCTCATATGACACCTGCCATGTGGACCCATAATGAGCCGAGGTGGCGCAATACTGCAGGCCACTTCAGCTGACTGTTATCTGCGGTTCAACGGTTCTAATCTCACCGGCTCAAGGTTGACTCAGCCTTCCATCCTTCCGAGGTGGGTGAAACGAGGACCCAGACTGTGGGGGCAATATGCTGACTCTGTAAACCGCTTAGAGAGGGCGGAAAGCCCTATGAAGTGGTACATAAGTCTAACTGCTATTGCTAACTGCTACTGCTATTCTTCTGCAGTCGGAACGGCTTCCCTGCAGAGGCCTACGGGAAAGCCTTGCTGGCTGCAGAAAAAGTTCCTGGAGGCCTCTTGACAGTGAAAAGGAGGCCGGGGGCAACACACAAGTGAGGAGAGTCAGTGGACCACATCCCCCCGTCCCTGCCCCCCAAATAAGACCTGGTGCCTTTTTTTGGTGGCAAAACAAATATAAGACAGGGTCTTATTTTCGGGGGAACACAGATAGATGAGAAGCGAAATGTCTTCAAGGAAAAACAAAGTCCAGTTGCCTCTTGAAAAAAGCACTTTTGAGACAACCATGACTTGGTGGACTGAGTGGTGTGGCCCGCCAGAGGCCAGTGGAGCTGGCAGCAGATTTGAACAGTGAAGAGGTTGGGCAGGAACATGGGCCAGTCCCGGAGTCTGGGGAAGGCTCTGATGAGGGTTCTGCATCAGAGGCAGAGATGGGGCAGTTATCAACTGACTTCAGAGCCAGACATCAGTGGGGCAGAAGAACAGCTGGAGCCTGTTCCCAGTGTGCGCATGCACAGAGTTGCCAGACAAGAAGGGAACAGCTGAAGAACAGGGGTCGACTTGGGAGTAAGGCCACAGGTGGACGGTGAATGGCCCCTCCCAGAGGGAATAAAAGAGGAGCAAAAGGGGAGTGGAGTTTGCAGGAGGCAATGAGTTCGCTTCATTGGTTTGTGACCCTGAGAGGCTCCTTTGAAGATGTCGGGCCTGGCAGCTCTCCAAGCCAGATGAGGTCAGTGACTGTAAATCCTCCCTTGCTGGATGTGAATGAGAGGAATTCACAGTAATTTAATAAAAAGGGTTTTTTTTTGTCAGGACAAGGAGTATGTTTCTAGGTCAGAACAACTAAGAGTCTCCATAGGCCTTTAAATGAATGGCTATAAGTCAAGGAATGTTCCGTGTTCCCATCTTTTTCTTTCGTCTGCCTAATAACAAGGGTCCCGGCTTGGCTTCCTCCACATCTTCTCCCTTCTTCCTATTTCCTACCTGGCCATCCGGTCCAACCGGTTGGTTGTAAAGGCGGGTGCTGGCCACGTCGAAAGGTGTCATGGCGATGGCCACAACGAAGCTACTCATCATCCCGGCACACAAGGCAATCAACCAGCTGTCTTTGGGGAAGATCTGGAAGGAGAGGAGGGGACAAAAGTTACGGAAGTTACGGCCAGCTTGGGTGGAGATCAGCAACCCGGATCCAATCCGAGGATCGATCCACATGAGAAATGCAGCTTTTTTTTTTTTTTTAATGAAAACATAATTCTCCAGTTTTGGATGTGAAAAGACTAGGGGGACCCTCCCACCCAGAGAAACAGCTAGGTGGGATATAGGAACATAAAAAAAAAGGGACAAAAGGACACCATGAGCCAATCAAGTCTGCCCTGAGTTTTTTGTTCATTTTTGTTTTCTTTTTAATGTACTCATTCGTTATTTTTTATTATTACTTTTTATTTTTATTTGTTTTTTTTAAATTATTATTATTATTATTGTATTTGTTTTGGATGATAGACATGTATTTATCCCAGGTGTCTTTAAACTCTGTGACTGATGACTAACTACACTATATTTGTTGGAAGTCGGTCCCATGATTTCACTACCTTTTTTTAGTGAAGTAAAAGGGCCTGTGTAGAATCTCCATTAAGTAAGGCAAAAACATTCCAGAATTCTCTTCCCACAAGGGAACATGACTGGTTTATTCATTCTGTAGCAAATAAATAATAACTCTTCCATAAACCTACCACAGCTAGTTTCATGCCCCACAAGAAAAGAACATTATGCCTTAGGACTGAGATTCTCAAACCTGTTCTGTTCTATTCTGTTCTGTTCTATTCTATTCCATCCTATCGCATTTCATTCCACTCCAGTGCCTTCCATATTTTCTATTGTATTCTATTCTATTCCACTCCAGTGCATTCCATATTTTCTATTCTATTCTATTGTATTCTATCCTATCCCATCCCATTCCACTCCAATGCATTCCATATTTTCTATTCTATTCTATTCCATTCTATTCCATCCCACCCCACTCCAGTGCATTCCATATTTTCTATTCTATTCTATCCCATCCCACTCCAGTGCATTCCATATTTTCTATTCTATTCTATCCCATCCTACTCCAGTGCATTCCATATTTTCTATTCTACTCTATCCCATCCCACTCCAGTGCATTCCATATTTTCTATTCTATTCTATTGTATTCTATCCTATCCCATCCCATTCCACTCCAATGCATTCCATATTTTCTATTCTATTCCATTCTATTCCATCCCACCCCACTCCAGTGCATTCCATATTTTCTATTCTATTCTATCCCATCCCACTCCAGTGCATTCCATATTTTCTATTCTATTCTATCCCATCCTACTCCAGTGCATTCCATATTTTCTATTCTACTCTATCCCATCCCACTCCAGTGCATTCCATATTTTCTATTCTATTCTATCCCATCCCACTCCAGTGTATTCCATATTTTCTATTCTATTCTATCCCATCCCACTCCAGTGCATTCCATATTTTCTATTCTATTCTATCCTATCCCATCCCATTCCACTCCAATGCATTCCATATTTTCTATTCTATTCTATCCTATCCCATCGCATTCCATTCCACTCCAATGCATTCCATATTTTCTATCCTATCCTATCCTTTCCTATCCCATTGCACTCCATTCCACTCCAGTGCATTCCATATTTTCTATCCTATCCTATCCCATTGCACTCCATTCCACTCCATATTTTCTATTCTATTCTATTTCATTCCAATACATCCCACCCCATTCCATTCCACTCCAGTGCATTCCATATTTTCTATTCTCTTCTATCCTATCCTATCCTCTGTTTTATTCTATACTGTCTACTCGATTCTGCCTGCAAATCAGCAGTTTGGACTCATATATTTTGTCTCTTCTGCCATGACCAGCCTAAAATTAAACTTGCAGCTCCTTTGGAATAAAGAGTCAGTTGATGCCTTATATTCATGCAGAAAAAAGAGCTACAAATCCACCTTCTTAAGCTCTAGTGCTGTATTAATAGCCATTGGATTAGAAACACGTTTAATACTCAAGAGTTGGGAGAACATAAGGAGGAAGTGACCATAAATTTGGCAAGAAAACAGAATATATTTGGGTGTGGCTCCATAATTTTATTTAGTTTAGATTAGTTTTATCCTGCCTTTATTATTTTTTTATAAGTAAACTCAGGGCAATGAACATACCTAATACTCCTTCCTCCTCCTATTTTCCCCACAACAACAATTATGTGAGGTAAGCTGAGCTAAGAGGGAGAGTGACTGGTTCAAAGTCATCCAGCTGGCTTTTGTCCTTAAAGTGGAACTAGAACTCACAGTCTCCTGCTTATTGGCCCAAGGTCACTCAATTGGCTTTCATTCCTAAGGTGGAACTAGAACTCACAGTCTCCTGGTGATTGGCCCAAGGCCACCCAGTTGGCTTTCATTCCTAAGGTGGAACTAGAACTCACAGTCTCCTGGTGATTGGCCCAAGGCCACCCAGTTGGCTTTCATTCCTAAGGTGGAACTAGAACTCACCCCTAATCATCCTGGTTGCTCTTCTCTACACTCTTTCTAGAATCTCAACATCTTTTTTACAGTGTGGTGACCAAACTGGATGCATTATTTTAAGTGTAGTCTTACTAAGGCTTTATGGAGTGGTGTTGTAGCCCAGCAGGAGCCGTTGGAACTGCCACCAGACTCTGACAGCGAGGGGCCCTATGAGTCGGCTCTGGAGGATGTGAAGGACCCTGGACAGGGTCCCGACTCCGAGCAGGGTGCAGAGAGGCTGGTTGGCCACCAGGAGGCGCCTGAGCCTTGGACCAGTGGGGAGGAGACAAGGGAGAGTGAGCCGGATGCCAGCAGTGAGTTGTTCCTGGATGCCTGGCACCGAAGAGCTAATAGGCGTTAGGAACAGTTGCGCAAATACAGGAGGTAATTGCACTCAGCTGGTGGTCATTAGGCTCCTCTCCAGACTATAATAAGGACTGTTTGTGCACACGCCCCTCTTGCAGAAGTCAATGCATTGACTAAAAGTTGGAGAACTTTTGTAACTAGCTTGGCAGGCTGGATTGCTGCCAAGGTTTGTCTGAGTTGCTGCTAAGGTCCTTATCTGTTTGTTGTGCTTGACTTTCAGCCACCGAGGTTTTGGTTTCTTGCTAATAAAGTACATTCCAGTTAAGCTTGTCTCAGCATTCGTTACTGGACGGAGGAGGGGGTCAGAACAACTAGCCATGCCCAGTTCCTGCAACTGCTCATTGTATGTTTTAGTCCCCAGTCCCCTAATCATCCTGGTTGCTCTTCTCTACACTCTTTCTAGAATCTCAACATCTTTTTTACGGTGTGGTGACCAAAACTGGATGCATTATTCTAAGTGTAGTCTTACTAAGGCTTTATAGAGTGGTATTAGTATCTTGCTTGATCCTGACTGTATCCCTCTGTTAATGCACCTTAGGATTGCATTGGCTTTTTTGGCTGCCGCCACACAGTTAACTCTAACTGGTTGTCCACTAAGACGCTAAGATCTCTCTCACAGTTACTGCTATTAAGCCTGGTTTCACCCAGTCTATATGTGTACTTTATTTTTTTCTTGCCGAAGTGTCGGACTTTACTTTCCTCTGGCTCCACCCTGCCAGATGCACGTTTTCTACTGTAACTCCTATAGGTTTTTCAAACAAGCAAATGAAACCATTGTACCTCGAGGTTGTTGAAGAACTGTTTGGAATAGGAGAAGGTTGATAGCTGCGTGGATGAACCCACCATGACTCGGGGCACGGAAGAAATGGCTCCACGCCACAGCCCTAACACACCGTGTTCTTTGTGGATCCCCCATAGTGCGTGGAACATTCCCTACACAGACAACAGAAAAGGACCCATAAGGTTGAGGAGCTTCAATGTCTATAACCATCATCGCGCTCCGCCAGTTGAAAGTCATCCATTGAAATAGTTGGACCACTTGAAATAAGGAGCGAGCAGGATTTGAACTCTTCTTGGCTTGAAAAGACCATCCTGGGGGTGTCAGGGAAGAAATCATTTTGTCTCCAGGACAGAGAACACTAAACACAGAATAATGGGGTCATAAGGGACCTTGGAGAGCTTCTAGTCCAACCTCCTGCTCAACTGGGGAACCTATTCCATTTCAGACAAATGGTCATCCAAACTCTTCTTAAAAACCTACAGTGATGGAGCACCCACTACTTCCAGTGGCAAGGCGTTCCACTGATTGACAATTCTCACTGTCAGGAAATTTCTCCTTAGTTCTAGATTTGCTCTCGCTTTAATGATCTTCCACCCTTTGCTTCTTGTCTTGCCCTCAGGTGCTTCGGAGAAGGAAGAAATAAATAAATAAGGAAGAAAGAAACATCTTCTAAAATCATCCCATACATTCATCACCTAAAAAAGCTTCTCACCCCAGTCCTCCTCCTACAAACACGTCAGTTTCATTGCAATTCTTCACTGGCTACGTCAAATATTCTACCTCGTTCAAGAAAAATGCAAAATGTTTTACAGATGGCACCTGGCACCAACAAGGTTAGCTAAAATCTTAACAAATACCTCCCCAAAATGTTGGAAATGCGAATCAATACATGGAACATATTACCATTTATGGTGGACCTGTGAGGAGGCTAAATTTTTTTGGAAAAGGATCAAAAATTGGCTGGAGGCAATAACAGGGGTTAAAATAGAATGGAAACCTGAAGTTTTTTAAATTAGGAATAATGTCTGCGAAATACAAAAAAGAAATCCAGTATTTAATACTACATATAATTACAGCAGCAAGGATTGCCTTTGCCCAGAAATGGAAAAACAAATTAATTCCAAGCGAAAATAAGAAAGATTATGGATTGGGCTGAAATGGACAAACTAACTAAAGAAATCCAGGGAAAAGAAGAATCAGAATTCTACCAGATAATGGGATAAATGGTATAGGTGGATGGAGGAAAGAAACAAGAATCAATGAAGGAATATAACAAAACTCAAAAAAATAATAGTTATGAGTAAAATAAGAGGGTTAAGAATGGTGAAATCCAAATGAAATATAATAGAAGGGGAAATAATATAAGGTGAGTGGTATCAATTGATGATTGCTATTAGAAAGAACAAGAAGCTCCTGTTCATATTGTATTGTGTAAATGTGGTGTAAGTCTAGGTCTTTTGTGTGTGTGTTTTAAATGTTTGCTAATAAAAAATAAAAAAATAAAAATGCAAATCTATATTCAACCATCTATTTAGTGACCTTTCGAAGTTACGACACCACTTTAAAAAATGACTCATGACCGTTTTTTTCACATTTACAACCACTGCAGCATCCCCAGATTCCCCTGACCAAAATTCAGACGCTTGGCAACTGGCATGTACAGTATTTATGACGGTTGCAGTGTCCCGGGGTCATGTGATCATTTTTTGCAAACTCAATAGCAATGGAACTTAGACTTATATACCGCTTTACAGTGGTTTACAGCCCTCTCTAAGCAGTTTTATGGATGGAAGGCTGAGTCAACCTTGAGCCGGTCGGGATCAAACTCCTGGCAATGGGCAGAGTTAGCAGTAGTGCTTAGGCTTATAAACCACTTAGCAATAGCAATAGCAGTTAGACTTATATACCGCTTCATAGGGCTTTCAGCCCTCTCTAAGCGGTTTTACAGAGTCAGCATATCGCCCCCAACAATCCAGGTCCTCATTTTACCCACCTCGGAAGGATGGAAGGCTGAGACAACCCTGAGCCGGTGAGATTTGAACAGCCGAACTGCCGAACTAGCAGTCAGCTGAAGTAACCTGCAGTACTGCACTCTAACCACTGCGCCACCTCGGCTCCTAGCAGTTAGACTTATATACCGCTTCACAGTGCTTTGCAACCCTCTCTGAGCAGTTTAGAGAATCAGCGTATTGCCCCCAACAATCTGGGTCCTCACTTTACCACCCTCGGAAGGACGGAAGGCTGAGTCAACCTTGACCCTGGTGAGATTCGAACTGCTAAATTGCAGGCAGCCACCAGGCAGCAGAAGTAGCCCGCAGTACTGAGTTCTAACCCACCACAGTTCAAATTATCCTCTTCGCTGCCATCTAGTTCAAGTAGTCCTCGACTTCCTGGCACCCAATCGAGCCGCCATTTCTGTCGTTAAGCGAGAGAGGTGTCCCACTTAATCAGGGTGAGATTAGTGAAGCGTTTGCTTCATTTTACAACCTTCCTTGCCACCGTGTCTAGCTAAGTGAATCGCCACTGTCGATCAGTCGGTAACACGGGTTGTTAAGTGAGGCTTCCCCATTGATTTTGCTGGTCAGAAGGTCGCAAAAGGGGGATCGTTTGATACAGCCACTGTCATAAGGATGAACCGGTTGCTGAGTGTCTGAATTTTGATCCCATGATCATGGGCTTGCTCCAAAGGTTGTAAGCGTGCTCGTCAGTCACTTGTTTCAGTGCCGTCGTAACTTTGAACCGTCACTGAATGAACTGTTGAAAGTCGAGGAATAGCTTCCGTACTTCTGAATACAAAGAGACAGTCAAATTGCAGGCAATCGCAGAAGTAGCCTGCAGTACTGCACTCTAACCCAGTGATGGCGAACCTATGACACGCGTGTCAGTGCTGACACGCGTAGCCATTTGGGGTGACATGCACAGGATTTCATGCGATTCATCCTCGGCTCCTGCACGGCCGCCGAGGATGAAAGAATCTGTGCTGGAGGAACGGGGGGGGGCGGGACGTGTGATCTCCCCCGCCCACACTCACTTACTGTATCGCCGCCGCCCCTTTCTGAGCGCAGGGGCTGCTGGTAAGGCGTGCGTGCCGTGCGCACACACGTCATCAGCACGGCGAGGGAGGACCCGCAGGAGAGGAGCGCGGGAACAGTGCGCGCCTCTCTCCAGTCAGGCTGGCACAGAGAGTCTACTCCTGGGACTGTTGGTTACGACCGCACCACACTTATCTCAGTTCACGGCAGGGCTGTGGAGTCTGCTGCTTCCAGCTCCACGTCCTCATCAACATGCCGCTCCGGCCCGCCCCCGCTATGAATATTCATATTCTTCGCCCTCGCGTCACTAGGAATATTCATAGCAGGGGCGGGCTGGAGTGGCATGTTGATGAGGACGTGGAGCTGGAAGCAGCCGACTCCACAGCCCTGGTTCACGGCACCCCAAACAAGTTCAATAATATCAAGGGCAACATACGAAATCGACTGATGAACAAAGAAGTTACTAAGCAGGTATGTTAAATAATTTGTTTTTGGTTTATTAAATACAATTATATATTGCAATTATACATTTTTGTAGTTTAAACTATAAATTGCGCAAAATTATGTTTTTGTCGAAGTGACACACAACGCGAGTTATGCTCGATTTTTTGCCGATTTTTGACACACCACGCCAAAAAGGTTGCCCATCACTGCTCTAACTACTGCACCACCGTGCCTCAATGGAGAAAACCAGATTCACTCAGCAACCGTGTTACTCAATTAACAACGGAAGAGATTCACTTAACAAATGTGGCAAGGAAGGTCATAAAATGGGGCAAAAAAATTCATTTAAGAAATGTCTCGCTTAGTGACAAAAACTCCGGGCTCAATGACGGTTGTAATTTGAAGACTACATGAATTTGCAAAGGTGCAAAATAGGGACTCGGGGTGGAAGGCCCACCCTTACTCAATCCTTCCGTCTCACGAGACAACATTATACACAAATCTTTTCCTGGGTAAATCTTACTTATTTCTTACACCAACCTGGCAACCGGAGATTTCCGGGGTCGAGTTTTGAGAGCAGGGTATTAGTAAGAGATTAGAAGCTGCTCATTTTTAAAGATCCGGGAAGCTATGTAGCCAATCGACCTCCCTATTCGCTAGGGCAGACTGGCATTTTTCCAAGCTCCGGGGCAGGAATAATCAGGGATTGGCTAGAGATGCTGCAGAATCTCCTGGACTTAACCTGGTTTGCCTCGGAAATGAGGCAGCGTGCTTTCTAGTGGAGATCTTTTAACGAAATTATATTGTTTTATACCACAAATTCCATTTCCAATATAGAAATGGAAATGTGTAGAAATGTGTTTTCTAGGTGTCCAACGTGTTAAAATATGAACATCATCATAATCATTATAATCATGTACATATAGACATATGGGCAATAACATCAATTGTTATTGAAAAGTATGCTGTCTTCCATTATAATATCAATTATGTAACCAATCAAAATATTTACTGATCGTTTTTTCCTTCTCATGGAGTCCATATTTCACATAAATCCATTCATCTAACCTCTGTACTTGTCAGCTAATCATTTGTAGAAAAGTTCCCATGTCACAAAAGATTCCGAATCTTCTTTTTCTTTGATTTTCAAAGTTAACCTATCCGTTTATTTATTATTTTAATTGAAATGACAGTGCCGTGTCAGGACAATTACAAAGAAAGCAAAACCCAAGAAAAGTTGATAGTAAATCTTAACACACAAGCTAATAATAATAAAAATAATATGACAGTAGGACCAAAAAAAAGAAAAAAAAACCTTTTAACTAAATTTCTACTTACATTAGCCTATTTACCAATTCCCCCTACTATAGTTTTTGCTTTCTACATCTTTATTTTCCATACTAACGATTATTGACATTCGTACTTATTTCCCCTCTTGTTTCTATCCATTCCTAAAATTTATTCCATGTCCGATAATATTCCAAGTCTTCTTTATCTTTGATTTTTAAGGTTAACCTATCCATTTCTGCAGATTCCATAATTTTTTGATGATGTTATCATCTGTAGGGGTTTCTATGTTTTTCCAGTATTGTGCGCATACAATCCTTGGCTGCTACTAGAAAATGTAAAATTAAATCTGGGTTACCTTTATTATAATTTTCGGGAAGCATGCCCAAAAGGAATGTCTCAGGTTTCAAGTCTATGTATTATTTTGTCATAGTTTCAAGCTATTTGTGTATTCCCCCCACCCCTTTAGGACATGTGGTGGAGATCTTTTAAATGGCCATCTGATTTCCTCATTCTACTTCCAACCAAGGCAATGCAAGAATATTTGCTATAGGTTGGAGAACAGTATTACCTCCTAGGATGATTGCTTACTATTACCTGAGCTGAGATTTAAAAGCAACTGATAGCCTGGAGGAAAATTAACTTTGCAAAGAAATATTGAATAAGGATTAAAAAAACTGGTTAGAGGAAATGGTAAAACAACAAATAGAGTTAAAACCGGAGCTATTTCTATTAGGCATGTTAACAGGGGAATATAACAAAAAACCACCACCCAATATTTAATGCTACATGTAATAACAGGGGCCAGAATTGTATATGTTCAAAATTGGAAAAAATGGAAACATACCCTCTGAGGAAATGATAATAAAGAAAATATTAGGCTGCGCTGAGATGGATAGGTTGACAATGGAAATTAAAGACAAAGGAGAAACAGAATACTATTTAATTTGGGATATATGGTATAATTGGCTTGATCGTAGATGCAAAGATTAGAAAACTAATAATGAAAGATGATTAATGAATTAGAAATTGGAAATAAGTGTAAATATAATGAAAGATGAAGAATATTTATTATATATAATAGTATATAACAGTAAGATGTAAAATGTAAAAAATATTTAAAATACATAATATATGTCTGTATATGTGTGTATGTATGTATGTATGTGTGTATATATATGTATGTATATATATGTGTGTGTATGTATGTATATATACATACATATATATATATTTGTAGATTTTCACAGGTGTAGGTATGCTGGTCTTGTTGTATTTGGGTCTTTTCCCATGTACAATTGAGATTGTCTTGGCAACGTTTCAGTGAGGTCTCACTCACCATCTTCAGGCTGGGTTTTGGGCTTAAAGTGTGATTGGAGCTGCCGTCTTGCTATACATCTTGGTGGGGGTGTGTGGAGTGCTGGCTTTGTTTCAGTAAGTGGAATGATTGGTTGTGTGGTTGTATCATGATTGGTAGATTGGTGCTGATTGGTGCTGGCTGTGTGTACATTGTTGTTTCATGTTGTAACGGCCTGGGTGGTGGGTGGGGCTCAGCCAACCTCCCAGGATGTTGCAGCACAGGATATCACTACACTATAGCTCAGGATGTCATCACACAGCCCATTACACAGGTCGAGGTTGGCTGTGTTGTAACATCCTGAGCCTTTGCGTTGTAACCTCCTGAGTTCTGTGATGTAATGTCCTGAGCAGATGGCTGCGATGTAACATCCCGGGCTTTGGTTTGGCTCCGGGTTTGAGGACAACGGCATCGCCTTCCTCCCTTACATCAAAGGCACCACAGATAGAATCAGCAAAATTCTCCACAAACACAATATTAAGACAGCCTTTGGCACCGACCAAAAGATAGCCAACATCTTAAGAAACCCAAAAGACAAAATCCAGCTAGAAAACCAAGGAGTCTATGAAATACCATGCAAAATCTGCCCTGCCACATACATTGGACAAGCTAATAGGAGAATAAATGCATGTATCGCAGAACACAAGAATGCAGTCAGAAAAAAACTCCCTCCCTTTTCCAGCACCTTAAAGCTACAGGACATGAAATTAATTTTGAAGGAATCAGGTTAATCTCCAAAACTGAACACTTCAACAAGAGAATAATTATGGAAGCTATCGAAATAGAGAAACACCCCCACAACATGAATAAATGTGCCGATACCTCCTGCCTACCAGACATCTGGAAACCAGCCCTACTCAACAAACGAGCCCTACCCACCACCCAGGCCGTTACAACACGAAACAACAACGGACACACAGCCAGCACCAATCAGCACCAATCTACCAATCATGATACAACCACACAACCAATCACTCCACTTACTGCAACAAAGCTAGTACTCCATACCCCCCGCCAAGATTTATAGAAAGACGGCAGCTCCGATCACACTTTAAGCCCAAAACCCAGCCTGAGTTTTATTTCTTTATTATTTATTTTGTTTTATATATCTCCCACGTTTATTACAAATAATTCAAGGTGGCAAATAGATCCAATAAACCTTCCCTTCTGCTACTTACTGCTCAACAACAACCCTGTGAGGTGGGTCGGGTTGATTGGTCTAAAATTGAACAGCTGGCTTTTGTGGCTGAGGCAGAATTAGAACTCACTGTCTCCCGCTTTTTAGCCTATTACCTTAGCCCAAAGGTGGGGAACTATCACCCCTTTATGACTTGTGGACTTCGACTCCCAGAATTCATGAGGGAACTGTGGCCCCTTTATGACTTGCGGACTTCAATTCCCAGAATTCATGAGGGAACTATGGCACCTTTATGACTTGTGGACTTTGACTCCCAGAATTCATGAGGGAATTGTGGCCCCTTTATGACTTGTGGACTTGAACTCCCAGAATTCCTGAGGGAACTATGGCCCCTTTATGGCTTTTGGACTTCGACTCCCAGAATTCCTGAGGGAACTATGGACCCTTTATGACTTGGGGACTTCAACTCCCAGAATTCCTGAGGGAACTATGGCCCCTTTATGACTTCTGAACTTCAACTCCCAGAATTCCTGAGCCAGCATTCCTTGCTGGCTCAGGCATTCTGGGAGTTGAAGTCCAGAAGTCATAAAGGGACTATAGTGCCCCACCTGGGAAATAGACCAAACTGAACCACTTAATCACTAGGCCAAATGTAGGTATTTTTTTTAAAGGAGAGGGTGTAGTTTATAGACAATGCTTTTATTGCTCTTTCAAAGACCCAAACGGAAGTTAACAACTGGTCAGTAGTTGTTACAAGTAGTCCTTGACTTACAACAGTTCATTTAGTGACTGTTCAAAATTACAATGGCACTGAAAATCCCTGAGTTATGACTATTCTTCACCGTTACAACTTTTGCAGCATCCCCAAGATCATGTGTAGCATCCCGGGGTTGCAACCTCCTGACAAGCAAAGTCATTGTTGAAGCCAAATTCACTTAACAACCACATTACTAACTTAGCAACTTCAGTGATTCACTTAACAACGGTGGCAAGAAATGTCGCAAAATGGAGCAAAACAGATGTAACAAATTCTCACTTAACAACATGTCTAGTTTAATGAAAAGAAGGACTAGGGGAGACATGATAGCAGTGTCCCAGTATCTCAGGGGCTGCCACAAAGAAGGGGGAATCAAACTATTCTCCAAAGCACCTAAAGATAGAACAAGAAGCAATGGGTGGAAACTAATCAAGGAGAGAAGCAACTTAGAACTAAGGAGAAATTTCCTAACAGTTAGAACAATTAATCAGTGGAACAGAAGTTGCCTCCAGAAGTTGTGAATGCACCAACACTGGAAGTCTTTAAGAAGATGTTGGATAGCCATTTGTCTGAAGTGGTGTAGGGTTTCCTACCTAAGCAGGGGGTTGGACTAGAAGACCTCCAAGGTCCCTTCCAACTCTGTTATTCTATTCTATTCTAACGTAAATTTTGAGCTCAGTTATGATTGTAAGAGGAGGACTATCTGCATTTTCTTTCTCTGCAGATCGACCTTGACTTAACAGTCATTTATTTCGTAATCCTTCAAAGTTACAACAACCCTGAAAAAGTCACTTATGACTGTCATGACACTTAACAATCACCTCCAGTCACGGGATCAAAATTCAGAGGCTGGGCCACCGGCTCATAGTTATGACGGTGGTGGTGTTCCTGGGGTCATCTTTTGTGACCTCCTGACAAAGCAAAGCCAATGGGAGAAACCAGAGTCACTTCACAACTGTGTACTAACTTAACAACCGCAGTGATTCGCTTACAGCTTTGGCAACAAAAGGTCGTAAAAGGGGAGAAAACTCTCTTCACAACTGCCTCGTACGGCGACAGATATTTTGGGGCTCAATTGTAGGTTGTAAGTCAAGGAGTATCTATATAATAAAATGATTCATCTTTAAGGGACCCAGAGGTCTGTGTTGTTTTTCTTTAGGTATGCAACTCGGGAGCACAAACGATGAGATTTATGGAGGCATCTTTGGATAATACTGGGAAGGAGGCCAGTGCAGAACTGTGTTCGGTTCCGGATCAGTGATGCAGGAAGGACTATTTCATGGTGAGGTACTTTTCCGTCGTTCCAATTTTGAAAAGGCCTGTAGAGCACAGAATAATAGGGCGGGAAGGGACCTCGAAGGTCTTCTAGCCCAACCTCCTGCTAAAGCTAGAGACCCTGTATAATTCTGGCCAAACATTTGTTAGGTCCCTTCTTAAAAGTCCCCAGTGATGGGGCAGTTCATAACTTCCAAAGATAATCTTCTGACCTAGGCTTCCCCAAAATGCACGAAGCAGATTCCTGATCCCGACAAAACCCCTTTTATTAAACAAATGCGAATCCCTCTCATTCATTCAGCAAAGGCCTGGCAAACAGTCTTTCAAAGGAATATTTATGACCACAGATCTTATTTATCTTGGAAAGCTGCCATGTAAATATTTTCCAAACGCGGTGCAGTGCAAGGAAAGACTGGGCACAGAGTCTCTGAGATTCACGGACAGATCTTCACACTCCTGAAACGAATCTAATGACTGAACGAAGGGATTGTTTCCTGCAAAAGCCCACTCCCCTATCGCTCCTCTTTTATGTCCTATGGGAGGGGCCAATCACCTTCCACCTGTGACCTTACTCCCAAGTCTACCCTGATTTCTGAGCTGTTCTTTTCTTCTGGAAACTCTGGGCATGCGCACACTGGGAACAGGTTCCAGCTGTTCCTCTGCCTCACTGCTGTCTAGCTGCGTATGCACTTGATCACTGCCAGACAGCCTTAGCCCCATCTCTGCCTTGGACGCAGAGTCCTCGTCTGAGCTTTCTCCAGTTTCCAGGACTGGCCCATGCTCCTCCCCAACCTCCTCACTATCCGACTTTACTGTCAGCTCCAATGGCTGCTGGCAGGCCACAAGAGAAAAGCCAGTTCCATTGATAAACTGTTCTCACTCTCAAGAAATATCTCCTTAGTTCTAGGTTTGAGCTCTCTTTAACGAACTTCCACCTGTTACTACTTCTTCTTTTTTTTTGTAATAACTTTTTATTTTATAGCACATAAAAATTCCAACTTCAATTGAACAGTGTGTCGCCTGGGTGCAACTCATTTTAAGAAGTAATATTCAAAATGTTTACAGCCATATTCATCACATTTATATCAATGTATTAATACCAATAATAGTCATACTATTTGTTTAACCGATTTAACACATCTTCCGTGTATCACTGATTCTTTCATATATTTCCCTGTTCCCTGGTTTTGTCAGCTAGCCATTGATAAAATAAATCCCAAGTAAAAAAAAAATATTCAGTTTCTTTCTTTTCCTTAATTGTAAGTGTTGGTTTGTCCATTTCTGCACATTCTAGTATTTTTCCAATCGCATCTTCTTTTGTTGGGATCTCTTCACTTTTCCACTGTTGTGCAAATACTATTCTCGCTGTCGTCAATACATGTGAAATCAGATATATGTTCCCTTCCTTTCACCCACTACTTCTTATCCTGCCCCCCCCCCCTGGGTACTTTGAAGAAGAGGTCAACCCCCTCTTCCCTACAACAGTATGGGAAGACTGCCATTAAATCACCCTTAGTCCTTCTCTTTATATTAACAGAGTTGGAAGGGACCTTGTAGGTCATCTAGTCCAACCCCCCCGCCCAAGCAGGAGACTCTACACCACTTCTGACAGATGGCAGTAAGCCTCCAGGAATGAAGCCTGGCATATTCCCTATATGGATACATCCCTTAATGCTTTGTAGACATATTTTTCTCTGATCCCGCAATTTCCATAATTATTTTACTATAGAATCATCCTAGAAAAAAAAAAATGCAGCCCTACTTCAAAAAATCAAAATTACAAGATACAAAAAATCAACAGTAAAACCCAACATCCTGAAATTATACTTAAATTTTTACACACAAATTTCATGCTGCAAAAAAATATTATTATAAAATTCTGGGTCCACATTTATTGAACCCGATATTTAACTATTTTTTTTCTCCACAGAGAATCAAATGTAAAAACGATCCTCACTTCTGAAGGCAACTTCTGTTCCATTGGTTGATTGTTCTCACTGTTAGAAAATTTCTCCTTATTTCTAGGTTGAATCTCTCCTTGATAAGTTTCCATCCCTTATTCCTTGTCTGGCTTTCAAGTGCCTTGGATAATAGCTTGACCTCCTCTTCTCTGTAGTAGCCCCTCAAATATTGGAACACTGCTATCATGTCTCCCCTGGTTCTTCTCTTCATTGGAATAGCCATGTCCAGTTCCTATAACCATTCTTCGCTAGACTTGATTTAGAGTCATGAGGACCAGAATCTTAATTTCTCTCTTTTTTAAAAAAAAAATTTTAAATCATTCCAGGGGTCCTCTAAGGAGAAAGGCTAAGAAAGACCCCTTTTGAAAATCGTGCAAGTTTGCTGACCAGTAATTTACGGCGAGATCCCGAGGAATCAAAAGTTCAGCAAATTACAACTTTCTCACGATAAAGCTACAGGGTAAAGTCTGCTTACCTGGTGCTGATATTGGTGTCCTACAGCAATCTCAGAAGCTGACTGGGCTTGGAGATGAGTCTTCACCTGGAGAGAGGATTGGAGAAAAATCACTTTCCTAAGAAACAACACGTCAGGAAGATGCATTCAAAAATGTTGGTTTATGTTTCTCCCACCAATGCTTTACTCCCTTCTGAAGCAGTGTTTTCATTCTATTAATCAGGGCAGGTAAAGACTTGTGTTCAAACACTGGAGGCTTTCAAGAAGAGACTGGACTACCATCTGTCAGAAGTGGTGTAGGGTCTCCTGCTTTGGGGGGGAGGAGTTGGACTAGATGACCTACAAAGTCCCTTCCAACTCTGTTAATCTGAAAGTTGCTTTTAAGCCAGAGGAAGGACGTTCTCACAGTCAGTGAAAAACCAGCCCAGTAACAAATCTGGCTCTTGTAAAAAGTACAGGGACGGGTGCGAAAAAGTAGCAACCAGGCAGCCCATTTACACAGCAGTTAGAATGCAGCAACCACAGGCTCACTCCAGGAGTTCGATCCCGACCAGCGCAAGGTGGACTCAGCCTTCCATCTTTCTGAGGTCGGTAAAATGAGAACCACAATTGTTGGGGGGGGGGGGTATAGGCTGACTCTGTAAAGCCGCTTAGAGAGGGCTGTAAAAGCACTGTGAAGCGGTATATATAAGGCTGAGCGCTATCAGGAAATACTTTTGGTGAGCGCTGCGTTTTTTGTTTAAAAAAATAACGGCCACATTGAATTTAATGGCAGAATTCATTCTTTATCCCTGGATTCTGGATTCCACCTGGCATCTCTGGATTCCAGACAGAAATGAGTTGGGGGCAATTTCTCTCTTATTCTACGGTAATGCTTCTGGGGTGAAGACCCACCAGATACAGGGGGCTGCTCACAATGGCACTTGCGGCGCCCGCCAACGCTCCTGCCAGGGTGGCCCGCACCAGGCTGACTTGTCCATCATGGGTGTGGATGTAGCCCTCCGATTCCGCGATCCCGTAGGTGCCCAAGCGGATGCCATTAAAACCAAACTGGTAGAAGAGGGCCGGGGAAAGTCCTCGCTGGAGAGCTGCCAACCCGTCGACCCGTCCGATGGTGTAGAAGGCGTGGAAGACATTCCGGTAATGGCGGGTGTAGGTGCCGGGAGCACGGAGCTCCCCCTGGAGCTGCATCCGGGTCTTTACCACTTCCAAGGGGTTGGTGAAGAGGCAGGCCCCACAGGCAGCCACTCCACTGAGAAGAAAGTCCATTACGGGTGGGTCAAAGGGTGGATACTTGGTCAAGGGAGCTAGAAGAGAAGAAGAGAAACTATGGAGGTAAGAGTAACCCAAGACCTTTCGAACGGAGAAGAAGTCAAGAAGGTGAAGGTTGAAGGATCTAAGGAGGCACGGAAGGAGAACCTACACCAGGTTCTCAAAGGACCTAGACTAAGTTCTCAAAGGACCTACACCAGGTGGTTCTCAAAGGACCTACACCAGGTTCTCAAAGGACCTACAGGTGGTTCTCAAAGGACCTACACCAGGTTCTCAAAGGACCTACACCGGGTTCTCAAAAAACCTACACCAGGGTCTCAAAGGACCTACACCAGGTTCTCAAAGGACCTACACCAGGTTCTCAAAGGACCTACACCAGGTGGTTCTCAAAGGACCTACACCAGGTTCTCAAAGGACCTACACCAGGGTCTCAAAAAACCTACACCAGGGTCTCAAAGGACCTACACCAGGTTCTCAAAGGACCTACACCAGGGTCTCAAAGGACCTACACCAGGTGGTTCTCAAAGGACCTACACCAGGTTCTCAAAGGACCTACACCAGGGTCTCAAAAAACCTACACCAGGGTCTCAAAGGACCTACACCAGGTTCTCAAAGGACCTACACCAGGGTCTCAAAGGACCTACACCAGGTGGTTCTCAAAGGACCTACACCAGGTTCTCAAAGGACCTACACCAGGTGGTTCTCAAAGGACCTACACCAGGTTCTCAAAGGACCTACACCAGGGTCTCAAAAAACCTACACCAGGGTCTCAAAGGACCTACACCAGGTTCTCAAAGGACCTACACCAGGTTCTCAAAGGACCTACACCGGGTGGTTCTCAAAGGACCCACACCAGGTTCTCAAAGGACCTACACCAGGTTCTCGGAAGGCCAGAAGCAGCACTTCTGTGAAGGATGGAGGGTGAAAAGAGGAAGGAAGATGGAAGGTCAAGTGGAGGGGAGAAGGACCACTATGACAGAGAAAAAGTTGCCGCCATCATCATCATCATCACCATCATCATCCAGAAGAAGGTGAGGAAGAAAGCTGTGTTACCATCAGGGGATGTCACCATCAGGGTCCCGGGGGTCCCTCTTTCCCCCAGCCGGGGAGAGGAAGAGCAGGAGGCAAAGGGGAGAACCATGAGAAGCGGAAAGCCAGGATCACAAGAAACCCAGCGGAGCCAAAGCTGCCAGAGGAGAAGAAGAAGAAGAAGAAGCCAAGGTGGGTGGAGAAGACCTCCGCAAAGCAAGGGAAGCGGTTGGGGCGAGACCAGGGACCACCGCAACGTTCCCCGGGTGCCGGTGGCCTCGGGCTGGGAAATCCGCGACCGCGGATTCTTCGAGCAGCCGGGAGATCGCGGCCACCCCGGCTTACTTCAGAGAGCCGAGGCGAGGAGGCTGCGCCGGGGAAGGAAAGCAGCCGCTTTCTCTGGTGTGTGTGCGCGCGCGGACCGGCAGCCGCTCCCCCCACCTCCCCCGCCGAGGCCACGCCCTCAACCGGCGGCGGGAGGTGGGGGTTGGCTGGCCAACGGCTCCCCACGCCTCCCCCTCCCCACGCTTCCCACCACGTCACGCCCCGCGAGCGCCGTGGTGTTTTTTTTTTTTTAAACGCAGCTTTCCCCGCTGCGGGGAGTCGGCTTGGCTTGCTGACCAATAGGAGAGGACGTGGGGGGGGGAGGGTCTTTTATGAATGAAAAGGGCAAGGGGGGGAGAAGGCGGGAAACGGGGGTCGGGGCAAGGGCGGGATGTGGAGGCCGAGAGGCTTGGGTGGGGGGGATGGTGGGGAGGGAGACCAGTGCGCACCGGCTGGTTCGGCAGAGCGGCTTGAAGCGGCTCAAAGGGAGAGAGAGAGAGTTTAAAAAAACCCCTCCGGGTTGCCCCGACGCGCTTAGCATGACTGGCGTTAATCCGAGGTGGTTCAAAGGCTTCTTAGGGCTTGAAGCGGATGGCACGGTTCAGCCTCTCCCTCCCTCCCCCCCTAATTTCCTCCCTCTTCCCCTTCCTTCCTCTCCCTCCCTCTTCCCCTTCCTTCCTCTCCCTCCTCCCTTCCTTTCCCTCCCTCTCTCTTCCTTTCCTTCCTCGTGTTTCTTCCCTCTCTCCTTCCCTCCCCCCTCCCTCTCTCCTTCCATCACCCTCTCTTTCCTCCGTGTCTTTCCTCCCTCCCTCCCCCTCTCTGGGCTTAAGAATAGACTCCCTCCCCCTTTCCCCCTCCCTCTCTCCCTGCCCGCCTTCTGTCTTTCCTTCCTCTCTCCCCTCCCTCCTTCCTTCCTCTCCCCTTCCCTCCCTCTCTCCCTCCCCCTCTCTGGGTTGAAAAAGAGACTCCCTCTCTTTCCTCTCTCTCCCCATTCCCTCCCTCTTGAATTCCTCCCTGCCCTCTCTCTTTCTTTCCTCTCCCCTTCCCTCCCTCTCTCCCTCCCACTCTCTGGGTTTAAAATGAGGCTCCCTCTTTCTTCCCTCTCCCCATTCCTTCCTTCCGTCCACTCCCTCCCTCTTGAATCCCTCTCTCCCTCCCTACCCTCTGTCTTTCCTTCCCCTCTCTTTACTCTCTCCCCCCTCTCCCCTTCCTCCCCCCTTCCTCTTTCCTACATGTCTCTTTCCTTCCTCCCCCTCTTCTCTCCCTCCATCACCCTTTCTTCCGTGTCTTTCCTCCCTCCCCCCCCCTGTGGGCTTAAGAAGAGACTCCCTCCCCTTCCTGTCTCCCTGCCTGCCCTCTTTCTTTCCTCTCTCCCCTCCCTCCTTTCTTCCTCTCCCCTTCCCTCCCTCTCTCCCTCCCCCTCCCTGGGTTTAAAAAGAGACTCCCTCTCTCTTTCCTCCCTCTCCCCATTCCTTCCTTCCTCTCCCTCCCTCTTGAATCCCTCCCTGCCCTCTGTCTTTCCTCCCAGTCTTTCCTTCCTCTCCCCTTCCCTCCCTCCCTCTCCCTCTCTGGGTTTAAGAAGAGATTCCCTCCCTTTCCTCCCTCCCCCCTTTCCTCCTCCTTCCTCCTCTCCCTCCCTCCCTCCCTCTCTCTGGATTTAAGAAGAGACTCCCTCTGTCTTTCCTCCATCTCTCCCCTCCTTCCTTCCTCCCTCTCCCTCCCTGCCCTCTGTCTTTCCTCCCTGTCTTTCCTTCCCCTCTCCCCTCCCTCCTTCCTTCCTCTCCCCTTTCCCCCCCTCTCTCTCCCTCCCCCACTCTGGGTTTAAGAAGAGACTCCCTCCCTTTCCTGCCCCCCACTTTCCTCCTTCCTCCTCTTGATCCCTCTCTCTCTCTGGATTTAAGAGACTCCCTCTCTTTCCTCTCCCTTTCCTCCCCCCCCACTCTTTCCTCCTTCCTCCTCTCCCTCTGGGTTTAAGAAGAGACTAGACAAGTCACTTATCTGAAATGGTATAGGTTCTCCATGCTTCAGCAGAGAGGGGTTTGGGTAAGTGGGGGCACCACTCGGCTTCCCAGAGAATGGGCCCCCAACCGGAGTTGAGTAATCCTCAATTTGCGACCACAATTGAACACTGGAATTTAATGTTGCTAAAATGAGAAATCTGGGAAGTGAGTTTTGTCCCCATTTCATGACTTGCCTTGCCACGTTTCTTAAGCAAATCACAAGTTAGTAACTCAGTTGTTAAGCAAATCCTGGCTTCCCCGTTGGCTGTGTTTCATCAGTAGGTCGCAAAAGGTGGGTCATGTGACCCCTGGGACTCCGCAACCGTTAATGTAAACCAGTTGTCTCAAGCATCTGAATGTAAATCACGCGACCATGGGAATTGCTGCAACGGTCTTTAAGTGTGAAAATGGTCATTAGTCACTTTTTTCAGGGGCGTTGTAACTTCAAACTGTCACTAAATGAAGTGGGGATTACCTGCATTGTCCCCTAGAGTTATTAACCCACTATCAAACTTTCAAGGGGTTTCTGCGAACAAGACATGGTTTAACTTTTATCAGAGCTAGTCTTTCTTTTACTTCCTCCATTCACTTTGTCCTTTTGCTTGGCAAGCCATTGTTAGAACCAACAGTTGGCCAACGCCTACTTGGAAACTTGTCAGAAGAAACTAAAGATAGTGACCACAAACCCTCCATTTATAGGAAGCATTGGCACAATGGTGTAACTGCGGAAAAGAATTGTGCAAGTGGAAAAATAATGTAGCATTTTGCTTTCGTGCGGGTCCCAGCAATAATGTGGAAGTAAAAAAGTTAAAATCCGGAGGGAGAAAGTTTGTTAGCATGTTAAAAACACAAACCTACGTATTATCTTTGATTTTGCCTCTTAGGTAGAAAACCATTTTGATCTGAATGATTAGAATTTTTTTTCCCAGTCTTCCTGCGATTATTGAAGCAAATATTTTTATAGTCAGCATTCAGTAGAGACTAGTGAAATAAAGAATATGTGTAAAGATAAGAGATGTAAACAATATTATGATTGTTAAAATGATCATAGTTATGTTTTCATTAGAAGATATGTTAAGAGGGAGAAATGAATAGAGTTATAATGCTGATCATTAATATTGTAAGATTAGAGAATTACCATCAATGCAATGAATATTGTAAATCTTGATTGTAATTGTACAGGGACATTCCATTAAACACACTGTTTAGGGACATTCCATTAAACACACTGTTTAATGGAAGATGATATATTCAAGTTCAAAAATAAAAATTGTTTTTTTTTTTAAAAAAAACACAAACCTACAGAATTTAACTTAGTAAGTGCATCTCCCCACGCTTATTATGAATGTGTGTTTGACACTGGAACAAGTGATTGAAATATCAGGACATTCTGACATGTATATTGAATTTCATTTTATTAGGGTACTATCTAATAAAATGAAATTCAGTGGTGAAAAGAGTAAGATTCTACATTTAGGCAAGAAAAATGAAATGCACAGGTACAGTATAGGTGGTACTTTGCTCAACAGTAGTAACTATGAAAGGAATCTTGGAGTCCTAGTGGACAACCATTTAAATAGGAGCCAGCTATATGCAGCAGCTGCCAAAAAAGCCAACACAGTTCTAGGCTACATAAACAGAGGGATAGAATCAAGATTATGTGAAGGGTTAATACCACTTTATAATGCCTTGGTAAGGCCACACTTGGAATACGGCATTCAGTTTTGGTCGCCACAAAGTAGAAAAGATGTGGAGACTCTAGAAAGTGTGCAGAGAAGAGCAACAAAGAGAATTAGGGAACTGGAGACTAAAACATGAACAGTTGCAGGAACTGGGTGTGTCTAGTTTAATAGAAAGAAGGACTAGGGGAGACATGATAGCAGTGTTCCGATATCTCAGGGGCTGCCATAAAGAAGAGGGAGTCAAGCTATTCTCCAAAGCACCTGAAGGCAGGAGAAGAAGCAATGGGTGGAAATTAATCAAGGAGAGAAGCAACTTAGAACTGAAGAGAAATTTCCTGACAGAACAATTAATCAGTGGAACAGAAATTGCCTCCAGAAGTTGTGAATGCCCCAACACTGGAAGTCTTTAAAATGATGCTGGATAGCCATTTGTCTGAAACGGGACAGGGTTTCCTGCCTAGGCAGGGGGTTGGACTAGAAGACCTCCAAGGTGCCTTCCAACTCTGCTATTGTATTGTATTATATGTAGTTTATGGTATTCATGTACTATAGTTCTCAACTTACAATAATTTCCTTAGTGACTGTTCAAAGTTACGTCACTAAAAAAAAAGCGACTCATGAACATTTTTCACTTATGACCGTTGCAGCCTCCCCACAGTCACGTGATCACAATCCAGCCACTTGGCCACGGACTCATATTTATGACGCCTGCAGTGTCCCGGGGTCACGTGATCGACTTTTACAACCTTCTGAGAAACAAAGTCAATGGGGAAGCCAGATTCATCTAAGAATCGTGTTACTAAGTTAACATCTCCAGCGATTCCTTTATCAACTGTGGCAAGAAAGGTTGTAAAATGAATCAAAATTTCCTTGTATGTTTTAGTCTCCAGTTCCCTAATCATCGTGGTTGCTCTTCTCTGCACTTTTTCTAGAGTCTCAACATCTTTTTTATAGTGTGGTGACCAAAACTAGATGCAGCACTCTAGGTGTGGCCTTACTAAGGCTTTATAGAGTGGTATTAGTACCTCACTTGATCTTGATTGTATCCCTGTTAATGCAGTTTAGGATTACATTGGCTTCTTTGGATGCCGCTGCACACTGATGGCTCATATTTAGCTGGTTGTCCATGAAGACTCCAAGATCCCTTTCAGTTACTGCTGTTAAGCCTGGCTTCACCCACTCTGTGTGTGTACTTTGGGTGTAAAACTTTACTTTTCTCTACATTGAATTTCATTTTGTCAGATAGGGCCAGGGGTGGGTTCCTGCCAGTTCTAACCTCTTCTATAGAAGCGGTTCCACAAATCTCCAGTGCCATTTAGAACCGGTTCCAGCTCCCTCCCCCCGCCCGTCCGCACATCATCAAGATGAAGAGCGAGAGGAGGAATTCTGGGAGTTGAAGTCCACAAGTCTTAAAGCTCTCAGGTTTGAACACCCCTGGGTTTTTTTCCCCTAAAGGATTAGGGGTGCAAGGGTCTTGTAACTTGGCAGCTTTAAGACTTGCGTGCTTCAAATGCCAGAGTTTCTGAGCCAACATTTTGGTTGCTAAGTAAGAGCGTTGTTAAGTGAGTTTCACCACATTTTACAAGTTGGCCACGCCCACCCAGTCACATAGCTGGCAAGCCACTCCTACCCAGTCACATAGCTGGCAAGCCACTCCCACACGGTCAAATGGCTGGTAAGCCACTCCCACCCAGTCACATGGTCAGCAAGCCACTCCCACAAAGCAGGCCACACCTACAGAAGAGGTTCTAAAATTTTTTGAAACCCACCACTGGATAGGGCCCAGTGTTTAAGTCTGCCAAGATCCATCTGGATCTTGAGCCTATTATCTAGGGCAGTGATGGCTAACCTTTTTGTCATCGCGTCCCGAAAATGCACGTGTGCGTGTCCAGACCCATAATGCAATGTGCGCCCTCCTGTGCATGAGCACAAGCCCCCTGCGCTCCCCTTCTGCAAATGCACGTGTGACAACCCCCCTCCCACACTCTGTTTGGGGCCTACCAGGGCTCCCTGCAGCTCCTCGGACCAAAAATAGGCCGCAGGGAGGAGGGGGACGCCGCACCCCCTGCTTATGCACATGTCTCCTGCATGCACCCCACCTCCTCACACGCACAGCAGACCCAAAAGCCAGCTGGCCAGAGGGAGGCACCCGCGCATACGCAGTGGAGCTGAGCTAGGGTGATGGCTTGCGGGCCCGCAGAGGGCTCTCTCCTAGGTAGTTCGCCATCACGGTTTTAGCTATTCCTGTCAGCTTAGCATCATCTGAAAATTTGGTAAGTTCCCCTTCTATTCCCTCATCTGTCGTTTATGAAGGTATTGAAATCAATGATTGAATTATATTGATTCCTTCTCCCAAGGCGATTATTGGCTTGAATGGGGCACCTGGCAAAATGAGTTCGGTGCTGGGCCGGGCCGAAGGTGTAAGTGGGCTCCCGGCTAAGGCCAAGCATCTCTGCAGCCAAGAGTGACCAAAAAAATTGACCCGGGTGGATGGCCAGTATGGATGGGTACTTCCACCCCATCCGGGCCTTTTAGCTGATGGCAAAGTCCACCCAATCTGCTACTGAAGATTTGCAACTTTTGTCATTTCCGCACACCCGGGAACTCCTGTGGTTTTGGGAAGGAGCGTCTTTTTCAACCTGGCTGTTAATTTAAAAAAAAAATGTTTCCTGCGTTTTCGGTCGCTGCTTTTAATTGGTTGGCGTGTTTTCATTATGCTTGCATCATTTATGCCGCTTTCAGCATTCCTGGTGGTAGCGAAAGCCGTACAAAAACAAATTAGGACTGAAAAGAACACGCAGGGCGGAAACAGCTATTTGTGTACAAAACGGCAGGTGAATATCTGGATTGAGATCGTGCCAGAAAGCAACTGTGAGTCTCACAGCTTCCTTGTCCCAGCTTGGTGGGCTGCACAACACAAAATTTGTGAGGCTCGTCTCCAACTTGTGTGTTTGTCTTTGTGTGTGCTTCCTTTAACATCCTACACAAACGGCTGGGTTGGCTTGTATACAATAGTCAATTTCCAATAACCAGAGTTTGCTGGATAATGACAAACAAGAAGGGCTCCCATTCAACATGCTAAGCCATAAATAGAAGTGGCTGAGTTCCCCAACTCACTAAACAAAAGATTATTACAAGGTTTTTTTGTGTGTGTGTGAATGTGTCTGAGAGTTAGTGTTGACTCCTGGTAGCTGCCCTGATTAGTCCCGGCAACAAGATTTTTCCAGAAGACGTTTGCCGTTGCTTCCTTCCTAGGGCTGAGAGCGAGCGACTGGCCTAGAGTTACGCAGCTGGCTTTGGCAGGACTACAACTCAGACTCCGGGTTTCTAACCTGACACCTTAACCCCCCATGGCAGGGGTCGGCAACCTTAAACACTCAAAGAGCCACAAGGATCCTAACCAGAGGCCCCCCCATCCAATTCTGGAGCCCACTGGAAGTCCGGTTCCCCAATCAGAGTCTCCTCCTAGTGCAGTGTCCCTTTTTCCTCTATCTGTCCTAACTGAAAATCCTATCAATTGTGGAGCCGACCGGTGACAGGGAGTCGCAGCAGAGGGATGAAAGAGCCACATGCAGCTCCAGAGCCACAGGTTGCTGACGCCTGCCCTGTGGCATGCGTGCCAGAAGAGGGATGCAGAGTCCTCTCTGTTGGCACGCGCGCCTTCGCCCCAAGTCGGATCTCCATCATGAACTTCTATCTCCCTGCATATGATGAAACAGAAGCTCACGAAAGAAAAAGACTTACGAAAAAGAAGAAAAAACCTCTCGCTGCGCGGCCGGTGTGAGGATGCCTGGCTTCCCGCCGGCCAGCTGTCTTCGGGTCTCGGCTGCCCATGCGTGCATGTTTGTGCACATGTGCATATCCGTGCATCGTGCAGTCCATGCATGTGCACATTAATGCACACACACCACCTTTGTTTGGGCATGCGTACCTGCGTAGTTTGGGCACTCTGTATAAAAGGTTTGCCATCAATGCCTTAACCCCTACACCAAATTGGCTTTTTCTTTCTTTTTCTTTCTTTCTTTTCCTTTTTTTCTTTCTTTCCTTTTCCTTCCTTCCTTTTTATTTCCTTTTTTCTTTTTTCTCTTTCTTTCTTTCCTTTTCCTTCCTTCCTTTCTCTTCCTTTCTTTCCTTTTTCTCTTTCTTTTTTCCTTTCTTCCCTTTTCCTTCCTTTCTTTCCTTTCTTTTTCTTTCTTTCTCTTTCTTTTTTTCTTTCCTTTTCTTCTTTTCTTTCTTTCCTTTTCCTTCCTTTCTTCCTTCCTATTTTTATACATTCAACAACGGCCTGACAATTTCCGATCGCGGGGATTTACGCTGTGGCAAAGGGGCAGATTTGATAAGAGCGGGTGCAACTTTCGCTAAAGGATCACCTGAATTGTGTGTGTGGGGGGGTTTGCCCCTAATTTTAAGCGTTTGGTGGACTTGGTGAGACCAAAGACACCCTAATCCCACCCGTATAACTGGTGGTGTTGGTGGGCCCTCTCCAGTTTGCGTAGTAATTATACTGGGCAAAAAAGTTCAGTATACTTCTAATCCAGTATAATTACTACGAAACTGGAACCAAAAAGCCAAGCAGAAATTATAAAAGAATAAAGAGGAAAGCAAACAATGGCCGACTTCCCCTGGCTGATCTCCTCTTATAGAGGATCAGCAGCTGGGCAGAGGCCCACAAACCGATTTCCGTGTCCCAACCTCGACCAACCGGCTTCTTTGACCCCGTAGGATTAAAGAGTCAAAGCTGTCAACCGAAACGGCAGTTCTTAAGCAGATTGGATTGCGTTTCCAAACAGACTGGAAAGACCTCATCGGGAAGGTTGAGGAGAACGCAAGAAAGACAGCGCCAGGGCTGGGTTACATAAGGTGGCGGCCTCAGCTTTGTTTCTTATGGGCCCAAAATGGCGACCGCAGCTAGTCCTCGATTTAAAAGCCATTCGCTTAGCGACCGTTTGAAGTTACAGCAGCACTGGGATGGGGTGGGGGGGACGGGGACGACTTAGGTCTGGTTCTCAGATTAAGACCTGTTTCAGAATCCTTGTATCATGTGATCAAGAGATAGAGCGTTGGCGTGTGTCTGTTGACAAGTTGCGGTGACGGGGATGTGTGATCACCCATTGGCACCTTCCCGGCCGGTTTCCGACCAGCGAAATCAGTGGGGGAAGTTGGATTCAACTTCAACGGCAGCGTGGTTCACTTAATGACTAGTGATTCAATTAACAACCGTGGAGAGGGGAAAAAAGAGCATAAAACCAAATGCATAAAATCGGATGAAGCTCTTCATATGTTTTACCAGAGGGTAAAACATATGAAGAACGGTTGCAGGAACTGGGTATGTCTAGTTTAATGAAAAGAAGGACTAGGGGAGACATAGCAGTGTTCCAATATCTCAGGGGTTGCCACAAAGAAGAGGGAGTCAAGCTATTCTCCAAAGTACTTGAGCGTAGAACAAGAAGCAATGGGTGGAAACTAATCAAGGAGAGAAGCAACTTAGAACTGAGGATAAATTTCCTGACAGTGAGAACAATTAGTCAGTGGAACAGCTTGCCTCCGGAAGTTATGAATGCTCCAACACTGGAAGTTTTTAAGATGAGATTGGACAACCATTTGTCAGAAATGATACAGGGTTTCCTGCCTGAATAGGGTTGGACTAGATCATCTCCAAGGTGCTTTTCAATTGTTATTCTATTCTATTCTTTTCTATTCTATTCTATTGCTTTCCTATTCCATTTCCTATTCTATTCCATTCTAAATTCCATTCTATTCTATTTTCTAAATTCTATATTCTATTCTAATTTTCTTTTCTACTCAACTCTATTCCACACTCCATTTCCTATTCCATTCTCTATTCTATTCTATCCCATTCCACTGCATTCCATTCCATCTAATCTATTCTATCCCATTCCACTGCACTCGATTCCATTCTATTCTATCCCATTCCACTGCATTCCATTCCATCTAATCTATTCTATCCCATTCCACTGCACTCCATTCCTTCTGTTCTATTCTATCCCTCTCCACTGCATTCCATTCCATCTAATCTATCCCACTCCACTGCATTCCATCTATTCTATTCTATCCCACATCTAATCTATTCTATCCCATTCCACTGCATTCCATTCTATCTTATCTATTCTATCCCACTCCACTGCTTTCCATTCCATCTAATCTATCCCACTCCACTGCATTCCATTCCATCTTATCTATTCTATCCCACTCCACTGCATTCCATTCCATCTAATCTATCCCACTCCACTGCATTACATTCCATCTATTCTATCCCACTTCACTGCATCCCATTCCATCTAATCTATTCTATCCCATTCCACTGCACTCCATTCCATCTAATCTATTCTATCCCACTCCACTCCATCTATTCTATCCCTCTCCACTGCATTCCATCTATTCTATTCCACTCCACTGCATTCCATCTATTGTATTCCATTCCACTTCACTGCATTATTATTATTATTATTATTATTATTATTATTATTATTATTATTTATTTGTCTTGTATGCCGCCCACTCCCGGAGGACTCCGGGCGGCTTACAATGGAATGCATTCCATTCAATCTAATCTATCACATTCCACTGCACTCCATTCCATCTTATCTATTCTATCCCACTCCACTGCTTTCCATTCCATCTAATCTATCCCACTCCACTGCATTCCATTCCATCTATTCTATTCTATCTCACTTCATTGCATTCCATTCCATTCCATCTAATCTATTCTATCCCATTCCACTGCACTCCATTCCATCTAATCTATTGTATCTCACTCCACTGCATTGCATTCCATCTAATCTATTCTATCCCACTCCACTCCATCTATTCTATCCCACTCCATTGCATTCCATTCCTTCTATTCTATTCCACTCCACTGCATTCCATCTATTCTATTCCATTCCACTTCACTGCATTCCATTCAATCTAATCTATCCCATTCCACTGCACTCCATTCCATCTAATCTATTGTATCTCACTCCACTGCATTCCATTCCATCTAATCTATTCTATCCCACCCCACTCCATTTATTCTATCCCACTCCATTGCATTCCATTCCTTCTATTCTATTCCACTCCACTGCATTCCATCTATTCCATTCCATTTCACTGCATTCCATTCAATCTAATCTATCCCATTCCACTGCACTCCATTCCATCTAATCTATTCTATCCCACTCCACTGCATTCCATTCCATCTATTCAATCCCATTCCACTGCATTCCATTCCATCTATTCTATTCTATCCCACTCCACTGCATTCTATTCTATTCTATTCTATTCTATTGTTTTATTCTATTCTATTCCATTCCATCTATTCCATTCCATTCTATTCTACTCTAGCCCACTCCACTGATTCCATCTAATCTAATCCATTCTATTCTATTCCATTCAATTCCCATTTCCTATTCTCTAAATTCTATATTCTCTTTTAATTTTCTACTCTACTCTACTCTACTTTTACCTGGCTTAGCAAAGGAAATTCTAGTCCCAATTAAAAGTCCAGCTATGGATATTTTGCAAATGGTCGTGAGAAAATGTTCCTAAGTCACTTTTTTTTCAGTGCTGTTGTACTTTCAAAAGGGCACTAAACCTGCACTCGCTTCTCCATCGGAATAGCAATAGAAGAACAGTGGCTCCCATCAGTGGGATTTCTTTTTCAGTCTGGAGAAAGCAAAGAAGGCCCTCAACACAGCTCAACGGACGCAGGCGAAAATTCACCACAAAAGGAGTTTTTATTTTCCCCACGCCGTTTTTTCGTTTTCGTTTTTAATTTGGAATTAGAAAAAAAAAAAAAATCCAGTCACCGGGCGTGACCTACAGAGTTTGCATATTTCCATTGTCAAACTTAAGTTTCTTTTTTTTTTCTCCCTCTCACGCCCCACCCCGTTGTTGTTGTTTCCCCCCCTCCCTCCCGTTAAGGCCAATAGTGTCTTCTGATTTTTTTTTGCCATATTTTTAATTCTCCCCCAAACCCTGCCTTCTTCAGAAGAAAAAAAGAAAAAGAGAAAAAGGGGGAAAAAATGAAAAAACTGGATTAGGTCGCTCCATTAGGTTGTTTTTTTTTCCTTTTCCTTTTTTAAAAAAATTGTTACATTGTGCCCCCCCGCCCTTCGCGCAGGGGTTAGTGGCGGGGGGGATGGGAGAAGAGATGGAGCCGGGGTGGGAGTGGGGGTCTTAACTCGCACTCTTGTGGACACACACCCAAATACACACGCTCTCGCTCACAGAAATCACAGTTTAAAACCTGGGAAGGACGATGAGGACTAGTAGTCGCCGAAAAAGGAAAAGTCGAAGACAATCTCTGCCTCGACTGGTCAACGATTGCGTTATTTTCCCTTGACACAGTTCAAAACGAGGGTGAGGAAGGACAAAGGGGAAGGGAAGAAAGGGGGAGCCGGGGAAAAAGGAGATGGGAATCAGCTGAAAATGGAGGAAGAAGTGGGGGGAAAAAAACCTCATTCCCAGACTCCTGAGAGGGGGCGGGAGGAAGAAGAAGAGGAGGATGAAGGTTGCTAGTTGCCAAAGTCGCTACCTGCTTTTCAAGTGAGTCTTTCACCCAATCTCGTTCCTAGATCTTCGCGCACACACAAAAACGCACCCTCTCCTTCCTTCCTCCAGTTTTGGGCCTCCCCCAGCTCCAAATTCACTAGGAGAGTCCAGGAAACAAAGTTAAAGCTGCTTTTGGACATCTGAAAGCAGAGAGCGCGAAGGTTTGGGTGGACGAGGAACTGTGCTTCGACTTCGGCAAGTCCGAACCCGCCCCTCCAGCTCTTCCGAGGACATCTTGATGCGTGAATAGGTCCCCCGCCCTGACCCCAGAAAAAGGAACCGGGCAGGAAAAGTTTGGGACTTACTCCTTTCACGGCGGAGAGGTGGAAGCGGGTGGGGAGATCTAGCGAGGAGTTTAATGCCCTGAAATCTGGCAAACAGGAAAAGGGGGGGGAACCCGCTAGCTGCACGAGTCTCCTTGAACATACGTGTGCTTACAACCTGGCCTACTTTTGGCTCCACAAGAAGAAAAGAATAGGAGGGAAGAGGCTATGGCTTTTTTTAGATCGGTTAATGGTTTTGCACAGAGTCACGGAGAGGAGGAGTGCAGGCGACGAGGACGAGCGAGGGAGTCTCGGAGAGCAAGAGAGGCGGCTGGCGGCAGGGAGCTGATGGTGCCACGGAGCGCTCCCCCCTCTTCCCGCCACAGCCACGAGGCCTTGCCTGGCAAGCCAGCCGTGGCGGTGCCTGAACCTCAAAACTTCTTAGGGCCCCAAACCGACGCCTGCTTAGGGACCATGCCGGTGCCGAAAATGGGGAACTCTTCGGCACTGCTCACGTCCGGGGCCTGAAACGAAAAGATGAGAGTCAAATTCAGAGAACGTGATTTGCAGAGGTGGGATTGAAACATTTTAGCAACCGGTTCTCTGCCTGGTTGCTCGCTGGGCGTGGCCTATTCAACCTCCTACCCCACCATTGGGGGGGGGGGCTTTTCACCCTCCCCAGTCTTGAGGCTTTTCTTAAGCCTCTGGGAGGGTGAAAATGGCCTTCCCTGAGCTCCAGACGCTGGAAATGGGCCCATTTTTTACCCTCCCAGAGCCTCCATGCAGGAACCGGCATCCAAAATGGGCTGCATGGAGACTCCTGGGAGGGAAGGGATGGGCGAGGCCAGCCAGTCCTTTCAACTACAGGTTCGGCGAACCAGATCTAAAATTAACATCTGGTTTGCCCGAACTGGCTGAATCCCACCCCTTATTAGGCAGCCCCCAAACGAAGAATGTACAGGTAGTCCTCGACTTACAGCCATTCTTTAGTGACCGTCCAACGTTATGATGGAAAAAGTGACCTGTGACTATTTTTCAGAGTTACGACCTTTTCAGCAACCCCACAATCCTGTGATCAAAATTCAACTGGTTCACATGTATGCCATTCACGGGTCGCAGCGTCATGTCATTTGTGGGACCTTCTGACTATAGGGTGTCCCGATTCACTTAACAACTGGGTTACTAACTTATCAAGTTGATTCACTTAACAACGGAGGCAAGAATGGTTGTAAGACGGGGCAACACGCATTTCACATCTGCCTCACTTAACAACCTAAATTTTGGGCTCCATTGTGGTCGTAAATAGAGGACTCCCTGTATACTCTGGATGTCCTGCATGAAAGAGGATAGTGCAATGCTAGTCCTTTTTTTCAATTGTGTCTATTCCGGTCAGCGATGGCAAGAGTGTGACAATTACAAATAAAGATTTCACTTCTTCCTTTCCTTTCCTTTCCTTCTTTTCTTTCCTTTTCTTTCTTTCCTTTCCTTCCTTCCCTGTCTTTTAGATGGCAGTCCAAGAGCAGAGGTTCTCATGTGAATAAAGAATAAATGGGGAGTTTTATTCAGTAACTAGCCAATTGCCCAGGTATTTATTTATTGGGAGAGGGGAGGGGGAAATGTCCAGACCAAATGTAATTTCTAATGTTGGATTTTCCCCCTTACCAGAGCCCCCGCCCCCCCCTTTGTGGAGTACTGTGAAGCCGTTACCATGCGCTGCACAGCAAGTCATTTTACGGCAGTACAGTAGAAGCCATTTTAAGGCACAACAGGTTGTATCTTAACAGAACAGATACCCCGAGGGGGTTTAGGGGTGCCTTAACCCCCACAATATTTGTTTCCAGAGAGTAAGTCATCTGTGTACCAAGTTTGGTTGAAATTGCTCAAGGCAGTCCAGAGTTATGTTGGAACATACATACAACACAGCCATTTTTATATAGAGAGATAAAGTAAGAAATTAAGCACATTTCCACACAAGGCAGGTAGTCTTTAACTTACAACTACAATTGAGCCCAACATTTCTGTTGCTAAGGGAGACATTTGTTAAGTAAATTTTGCCCCATTTTACAGCCTTTCTTCTCACTGTTGTTAAGTGAACCGCTGCTACAGTTGAGAAGTCAGTGACACGGCCGTTAAGGGAACCTGGCTTCCCCATTGACTTTGCCCATTCAGAAGGTCGCAAAAGAGGATCACGTGACCCCGGGATACGTGGGGGGAATGCTGCAATAGTTGTTAAGTGCAAAATGGTCGTAAGTCCCTTTTGCACTGCCGTTCCAACTCTGGACAGTCACTAAACGACTCTCTGTATTTCTTTTTCAAGTTCTAAATTCCACCTTTCTCAAAATAATAACAACAACAGTAGAGGTAAAGCACATATGTGCTAGTCGTTCTCGACTCTAGGGGGCAGTGCTCATCTCCGTTTCAAAGTCAAAGAGCCAGTGCTGTCCAAAGATATCTCTGTGGTCATGTGGCTGGCATGACTAAATGCCCAAGGCATACGGAACGCTGTTACCTTCCCACCAAAGGTGGTTCCTATTTTTCTACTTGCATTTTTTACATGCTTTCGAACTGCTGGGTTGGCAGAAGCTGGGACAAGTAACGGATGCTCACACCGTTATGCGGCACTAGGGATTCGAACCGCCAAACTGCCGACCTTTCTGATAGACGAGCTCAGCGTCTTAGCCACTGAGCCACCGCGTCCCATTCAAGAACAACAGTAATGTAGACCCTCTGCCTATCTTGGGTCTTTGGGAAGGACTCAAAAGGTGGATAAAAATGACAAATCCAGTCTAAACATCTGGCTCCTGGGCGACCAACCACTAATAATTTAGAATTAGAAAGCTGGCCGTTTGAGCCCTACAGCTCTTTAACAAGATCTGAAGCTGGTCAAATGGTCAAACTAAGTGAATGAGGGACCACCGGCGGTGTTGAGCCCAACCTTGTTGCCCGATGCATTCCAGGGGGCGTCACGCACTACAAAGCCCTTGGCGGGGCCCCGAGGCTCCTCTTCCAAGCGGGAGGGGGGCTTCATGTAAGCAGCCATGGTTTCCGTTTCCACCACATCCATCATCTGCAAGGAGACAGCTGTCCGTTAAGAACCTGTAGACAATAACTCCCAAACTTATGCTGGCTTTTCTGTGAGATGGACAACTATACAAATGATAGATTAGATAGATAGATAGATAGATAGATAGATAGATAGATAGATAGATAGATAGATAGATAGATAGATAGATAGATAGATAGAGTGATAGAGTGATAGAGTGATAGAAAGAGATTAGATAGATTAGATAGACAGACAAATAGAGACAGATGATAGAGAGCGAGATACAGAGAGAGATTAGATAGACAGACAGAGAGACAAATAGAGACAGATAGAGAGCAAGATATATAGAGAGATTAGATACAGACAGACAGAGACAAGAGACATGATAGAGCGAGATAGATAGATAGATAGATAGATAGATAGATAGATAGATAGATAGATAGATAGATAGATAGATAAATATTAGATAGATAGATGGACAGACAGACAGACAAAGATGATAGATAGATAGGTAGGTAGATAGGTAGGTAGGTAGACACAGACAAATAGAGATGACAGAGAGCAAGATACAGATAGATAGATAGATAGATAGATAGATAGATAGATAGATAGATAGATAGATAGATAGATAGATAGATATAGACAGACAGACAGACAGGACAGACAGAGATTAGATAGATAGAAAGAGAGACACAGACAAATAGAGACAGATGATAGAGAGCAAATTAGATAGATATTAGATAGATAGAGACAGACAAGTAGAGATGATAGAGCGAGATAGATAGACAGACAGACAGAGAGACAAATAGAGACAGATAAGAGAGCGAGATATAGAGAGAGATTAGATACAGACAGACAGAGACAGAGACATGATAGAGCAAGATAGATAGATAGATAGATAGATAGATAGATAGATAGATAGATAGATAGATAGATAGATAGATAGATAGATAGATAATTAGATAGATAGACGGACGGACAGACAGACAGACAAAGTTGATAGATAGGTAGGTAGGTAGACACAGACAAATAGAGATGACAGAGAGCAAGATACAGAGAGACAGACAGACAGACAGAGATTAGATAGATAGAAAGAAAGAGAGACACAGACAAATAGAGACAGATGATAGAGAGCAAGTTAGATAGATAGACAGACAGACAGACAGACAGACAGACAGACAGACAGGAGAGAGAGAGAGAGAGATCAGGGGTGTGAAACTCCGGGCCCGCGGACCGGATGCATCATGCACTGGCCACGCCCACCCCCGGTTTAGCGAAGGGGGAAAAATTCCGATATGTCACATGACGACGACGTGACAACATGAGTTTGACACCCCTGATATAGATGATAAATGATATACATAAGTTTGATAGATGATAAACAGATGATAGCTAGATGATAGGTAGTATATGTAGCGGCAGATAGCTGATAGACAATAGCTAGATGATAGCTGGGCGAAATCATGCCTGTTTTTGTCCTCTTAAGTGAAATTCAGCTCAGAATTTTGGTTCAAAGAAGAACCAGACAGATTCCTTTGGAATCCGCCACTAGAGTCGGGCATTCCTCACAATTGCCATGTCATAAATTGTGAGGCTTTGTAAACAACAAACCTTCAGACTGATTCATACCAGTGATTAAAGGCTCATTCCACCACCTTGCCTTGCAAGCAATTGGCATGCTGTTTGAAAGGAGCATTTGATGTTATCCCGAGGTGCAAATAACACGTTTAATGTTCTAAAAGTTATCTCATTTCCTTTGGGCATCGTGTTCTGGGGACGCCTGCCTGGAATAGGCAACTACTGCTTACACAATTAATCGGATTATTGAAGCCACCCATTGTCAAAAGTTCTCACCACGCACTCAAGTTTTAAACTCACAAAGCAGGTTGGATCTGTGCGACTGGCCAAGCTGTTCCTAAAACCCCCAATTAAGATTAACCAAGATTATTCTTTTGTTCAAATATATCTGCTGGTTAGGTCAGGGGTGTTGTGACAACACAATTAAGGATTCCACCTGCAACTATATGGTAATACTAGCTGAATACCCGTGCTTCACGATGAAACTATGTAATCGGGCAATGCAGGAGAAATCCGGTTCACTCCAGTTCAATTTGTTGGCTCAGTGGTGGTCGGGGATTAAAACACATAAGGAATATTGCTCCCGCTGCCTTGAGTCCAAAAGCAGTTCCATAGGTGGAATGCGTAGACATTTTGATGAGGTACCAACATTTAGTACTGTAAGAAGCACCAGACCTCTCCTGAATGAAGGAGTGGCACGTCTGCCAGTTTGAACTGAGGTAAAAAGGAATGTGAGGCAACTGGCAGTTGGAACAGAGTTCTTTTCAGGTGGGGAGGGGGAGTAGAATGTCTAACTCCTTAGCATCAGTGTGTGTTAATATAAGGCAACTGGAGTTGGAACAGAGTTCTTTTCAGGTGGGGAGGGAGAGTAGAACACCTTAGCATTAGAGGGTGTTAATTATTGTATAAAAAATACTAATGATCTGATGGTCATTTCGAAACACCCTTTCTTAGCGAGAAGCCAAGAGGAACATATATGCTAAATTTCAATTTTGTAGGCTTTACAGTTCTGGAGATTTGGTGATGAGTAATTAACAGCAAGAATCCCCAACCTTGACGACTTGTGGACTTCAACTCCCAGAATTCCTCAACCAGCATTGAATTCTGGGAGTCCACAAGTCATAAAGTTACCAAGGCTGGTTAATAGTATGAAGGAATTCCTTGCCCAAAGAATTTGATAGACTAAGGAGTTGCGTTCATCTGAAAATGCTGTCAACAACAGTCCAGAAGCTCCAGAAAAAAATCAGGCCAGTGGGAAGCTCAGGCATATTGTCCTTCTCAGCTTCCTTTAGTGTAGGGGTCTCAAACTCAGGGCCTGTGATGTGGTCAGATCTGCCCCCCCTACCCAATGTGAAGTGGAAAGTTCGGGCCAGTCAACGCAAAGAGGAAACATGCCAGCAGTTTGGGGAGTGGTGTCAAACTAGCCACGCCCGCCCAGTTGGCCACGCCCCTGCAGGTTAACCACAGCCTGATGTGGGCCTTAAGAAAATTGAGTTTGACACCCCTGCCCTAGAAGATGAACAGCTGATGGGGAAATTCCGAAGCAGCAGAGCAAAAGGGATGCCTTCCCTTCTACTTCCTCTGTTCATTTCAACCGGTTTTTCATCGGCTTCTCCCCCTCAACCACCCCTCAAAACCCATGCAAATTCCCTCTCACATATTCCTCTTCCAGGTTAAGCATGTGGTCGATGGCATCATCCACGTTTTCAGGCAGCCCCGTCACCGTGACTCTATCTGGGTCGCTGGCACCCGGCTGCGGAAAGCGGATATCCACCTGCCGAGAGGAAAAAGCTCTTTTGAAATAAACCTGGTTCCGCCTAGAGACCTGATCTTGGCGGATCTCGAAAAAAAATGGTGACCGAAAAAAACCTCAGAGGTTTAGACCAGGGGTCTCCAACCTTGGCAACTTTAAGCCTGGTGGGCTTCCAGAATTCCCTGGCTAGGGGATTCTGGGAGTTGAAGTCCACCAGGCTTAAATTTGCCTAGGTTGGAGACCCCTGCTTTAGACCAAACGGAGAACTTAAAATGGCTGCCAACCAAACCCGTCCTGTGGCCCAAATAAACACACCAAATCAAGCTCAACTCGAAGAAAATGTTACTTTGGAGAAAAGCGGATAGATTTTTCTTTCCATCGATTAAAGGGGGGGGGGGAATCCAAAACACCTGGCTACCATTTCACTCAGACACCCTTGTCGTACAGGTAGTCCTTGACTTACGACCGCAATGGGACCCCAAATTTCTGTCACAAAGCGAGACAGAAGAGTTGTTAAGTGAGTTGTATTGTTCAGCGAACCAGCTGCAGTTTTTAGGTTTGAAACACGGGTCGTGAAGTGGCTCCCCACCCCCTTGACTTTTCCGGGCCAGAAGGTCACAAAAAAAGAGTCTCACGAGGCTCCGCGATAGTCCTCAGTCTGAATCCGTTGCCAAACTCTGAATTTCGATCGCCTGACAATGAGGATGCAGCAACGGTCGTAGGTGTGGAAAACGGTCACAAGTCACTTTTCCAGCGCCGTTGTAACTTTGAATGGTCACTAAACCATCCTTTTCTTTTAACGACCCCCATAATCCCTTGCAGGTTGGAGTCTGGGCAACTGAATGGAGCTAGCAGCGTGTTTTAATGACCAGATGCCCTTCCTGTTGCCAATGCGGAGTTTTGTTAAGCAGATATATTCTCAATGTATCCCCAACAAAGATGATTAGGGGACTGGAGGCTAAAACATATAAAGAACGGTTGCAGGAACTGGGTATGTCCAGTTTAATGAAAAGAAGGACTAGGGGAGACATGATAGCAGTCTTCCAATATCTCAGGGGCTGCCACAAAGAAGAGGGAGTCAAGCTATTCTCCAAAGCATCTGAAGGTAGAACAAGAAACAATGGGTGGAAACTAATCAAGGAGAGAAGCCCCTTCCTGGATTGGGATGCTCTGTGCACAGTCACTCATGCCCTCGTCCTTTCTCGCCTGGACTACTGCAACACTCTCTACATGGGGCTGCCCTTGAAGAGCACCCGGAGACTTTAGCTGGTCCAGAATGTCGCCGCGCGGGTTATCATGGGGGTACCTAGGTGCTCCCATGTTACGTCCCTTTTAGGTGGCCTGCACTGGTTGCCGGTTGTTTTCCGGTGCGATTCAAGGTACTACTTATGACCTTTAAAGCGCTCCATGGCTTAGGCCCAGGATACCTGCGAGACCACCTACTGCCACCAGTAGCCTCCCATCGTCCAGTGCGATCCCACAGAGTTGGCCTCCTCAGGGTGCCGTCGGCCAGACAGTGTCGGCTAGCGACCCCCAGGGGGAGAGCCTTCTCTGTGGGAGCATCTTCCCTCTGGAATGAGCTGCCCCCGGAGCTTCGCATAAACCCCGACCTTCGGTCCTTCCGAAGCACCCTAAAAAGTTGGCTTTTCCAGCAAGCCGGCCTGGCCTGAACAAAATAAAATAAATGATTGATTTAATTGTTAATTTTAATCTAATTTTTAAAATGTTATTGTTAATATTAATTGGGTTTGTTTTTCGATACTCTATCTAATTTCCTTTTTAACTTTTGTAATATGAGTTTCTTTTTAATGTTGTACGCCACCCTGAGTCCTTTGGGAGAAGGGCGGCACATAAATCCAATAAACAAAAACGAACAAACAAACAAACTTAGAACTGAGGAGAAATTTCCTGACAGTTAGAACAATTAATCAGTGGAACCGCTTGCCTCCAGAAGTTGTGAATGCCCCAACACTGGAAGCCTTCAAGAAGATGTTGGATAGCCATTTGTCTGAAATGGTATAGGGCAAGGGTAGTCAACCTTTTTATACCTACCATCCACTTTTGTATCTCTGTTAGTACTAAAATTTTCTAACCGCCCACTGGTTCCATAGTAATGGTGATTTATAAAGTAGGGAAGTCAATTAAATTTGAAAAAGGAAAGTGCTTCAGTATCAGACAAAACCTGTACCGCCCACCATGAAAGCTGGAACGCCCACTAGTGGGCGGTAGGGACCAGGTTGACTCCCACTGGTATAGGGTTTCCTGCTTAGGCAGGGGGTTGGACTAGAAGACCTCCAAAGTCCCTTCCAACTCTGCTATTGTATTGTATTGCATTTCATGTGCACAGAGAGAGAAATATCTGCCTCTTCCTAGGATCAAACTCACAGCCTCCTGATTGTGAGGCGAGAACTCCACCTCTAGGCTACTGCGCCACTCCTTTGAAGGATCCCTAAATAAACGCTTGTTTAAGATGAGGGCTATCTGCAGTAGATGGACAGAGGAGAAACCCAGATGGGGCATCATGACTTTATGACTCCCCCCCTCCCCCCCGAATTCCCTGGGAGGGGAAAGTCCCGGGCGTGTCTGCCTCCCACCTCGCTCTAAGCCTGATCCCCTACCCGGAATTCTTCCATGAGTTTGCGGATGGCTTTGCCTCTCCCACCGATGATGCGGGCGTGGACTCGGTGATCCAGGCGGATGTCTTCACTGACCATCTCCTCGAGGTTGGCGACAATTTTCAAGATGGCGTCTCGGGCAGCCTCGGTGTTTTTCTCGTAGCCGGTGATTGTGATAAGATCCTTTAAGGTGAGGGCATGAAAGCAGCAGGAAAAGAGAAATAATTTAGATCACCGGCCTCGGGCCTTGGCCACTCCCCACGTTTTATCGTTACACATTTTAACATCTGTTAGGAATATAATTCTAACAATTGGGTTGGCAATATATAAATCATATAGCAATGTTATACCTGTTTCTTTAAATCATACTGTAAAATGTGATTGGTTGCTGTTTTCCTCAATCGGCCATAAGAGGGAGCCAGAATGACTGTTAGCTTTCTGTTTGTTAGATGCTGGGCTGATCTGATCTGAGTGTTTTGAAAGCTGGCTGTTAGAAAGTGCCGTGAGCTATTGTAAGTTTTGCAACTGTTAGCAAAATTTGAATACTGAACTGATTATATGATACTGGACTATGTTATTTGGATTATCCCTTAACTGAAAGACATTGATGACTGACTGTTTTATCCGTGTATGACTTGGACTGTTTGATGGACTGATACCTCTATTTCCACGAAAGTAAAAGCCTTTTTATACTGCAGTGTCTCTGTATGCTGGTTTGTGTGTTCTCCAACAACACTCTCACAACGCTTCTCTGAAAGTACTCACTCTCCCAATAAGGAGCTTACCTAACAACGTCGATCTTTAGCTGATCGGGAAGGGGGCTAAAGCAATCTTGGCTTTCTGTGGGGAAACGTGGCCCATCTCCTCATTGGAATGCCAGCTAGGTATTTCTCAGCCGCTGTTCTGACCGAAGCTTCCCAAGAGTATGAAGCAGACTCCTTGCCCCAGGAAAAAACTCTTTTATTAATTTATAAGGAATTTTGCTCATTCCCAGCTGGCAAAGTTTTTCAAAGGAGGATTTACAGTCACAGACCTTATCTGGCTTGGAGAGCTGACAGGCTGATATTTTCAAAACTTGGCAAGGAGTCTTGGAAAGTCATGGACCAATTAAATGAACTCATCGTCTCCTGCAAACTCCACTCCCCTTTGGCTCCTCTTTTATTTCCTCTGGGAGGGGTCATTCATTGTCCACCTGTGGCCTTACTCCCAAGTCGACCCTTGTTCTTTAGCCGTTCCCTTCATCTGGCAACTGCGCACGCGCACACTGGGAACAGGCTCCAGCTGTTCATCTGCCTCACTGATGTCTGACTCTGAAGGCAGCTGATAACTAGCGTACGGCCCTGGCCCCCTCTCTGCTTCTGACACAGAGCCCTCACCCGAGCCTTCCCCAGACACCAGGACTGGCCCATCTTCCACCCCAACCTCCTCACTGTCCCTGTATCTGTTGCCAGCTCCACTGGTGGGCCACAATAGCCACCCTTCTTTGGGGCCACACACTCAAAAAGGGGGAGAACCCTACCTGATGCTCGTCCCCTTTGTCGGGGAACTGGACAGTGACGTCGTGGTCCTTACGGATCTGGGAAATGACCGCTCCTTTTTTGCCGATGATCTTGGGGTGGTACTTAGGCTCCACGCTCACCGTCAGCTTGAACCCTCGCAGGGCCTAAGGAGAAGAGAATATCAGTAGGGGTTTTTTTGGGAGGGTGTGTATGTGCAGCTGGAGAGCCCCTGCCACTCTTTGGGGTGAGACAGGCAGGGCAAGTTCTGACTTGATATACCTGATCTTTTTTTGGTAAGCAGAAGTGTTTTTGTACACATATTTCATGTTTGGTATAGAGGGAAATCAGAAACAGCTTCACTTCTTTTTACTCTTTCTTGTTGTGCTTTCTTTCCTTTTTTCATTCCTTCCATCGTTGCCTCCCCCTTTCCCTTCCTTTCTTTCCTTCCTTTTTCCTCTGCCTTCCTTCCTTTTTTCCTTTCTTCCTTCTTCTCTCCATTCCACTCCCCCTTCCTTCCTCGATTCCCTCCTCTTCCTTCCTATCTCTCTTCCTCATTCCTTCCTCCCTCCCTCCCCACCTTCCTCTCCCCACTTCCTTCCTCCATTCCCTCCTCTTCCTTCCTCTCTTCCTCATTCATTCCTTTCTTTCTTCCTCATTCCTCCCTCCCTCCCTTTTTTCTCTGCCTCCTTCCTTTCCTATTTTTCTTCCTTCCTTCCTCCCTTCTTTCTCATTGCCATCTCCTTCCCTCCCTCCCTCCTTTCTTCCTTCCTTCCTTCCAGAAATTGTTTCAACTCCTACCTTCAAAACAATACTATAGAGCACTGCACACCAGAACTAGACACAAGAACAGCTTTTTCCCCAAATGCCATCACTCTCCTAAACAAATAATTCCCTCAACACTGCCAAACTATTTACTAAGTCTGCACTACTATTAATCTTCTTATCGTTCCTATCACCCATCTCCTCCCACTTATGACTGTATGACTGTAACTTTGTTGCTTGTATCCTTACGATTTATGTTGATATTGATTCCGGATTACTTAGTTGTACCCTATGATTACCATTAAGTGTTGCATCTTATGATTCGTGATGAATGTGTCTTGTCTTTTCATGTACACTGAGAGCCTATGCACCAAGGACAAATTATTTTGTGTCCAATCACACTTGGTGAATAAAGAATTCTATTCTATTCCATTCCATTCATTCCATTTTCTATTCCATTCCATTCCATATTTTCTATTCTATTCTATTCCATTCCATTCATTCCATTCTCTATTCCATTCCATTCCATATTTTCTATTCTATTCTATTCCATTCATTCCATTTTCTATTCCATTCATTCCATATTTTCTATTCTATTCCATTCCATTCGTTCCATTTTCTATTCCATTCCATATTTTCTATTCTATTCCATTCCATTCATTCCATTTTCTATTCCATTCCATATTTTCTATTCTATTCCATTCCATTCATTCCATTTTCTATTCCATTCCATATTTTCTATTCTATTCCATTCCATTCATTCCATTTTCTATTCCATTCCATATTTTCTATTCTATTCTATTCATTCCATATTTTCTATTCCATTCCATTCCATATTTTCTATTCTATTCCATTCCATTCATTCCATTTTCTATCCCATTCCATTCCATATTTTCTATTCTATTCCATTCCATTCATTCCATTTTCTATTCCATTCCATATTTTCTATTCTATTCCATTCATTCCATTTTCTATTCCATTCCATTCCATATTTTCTATTCTATTCTATTCTATTTTATTCCATTCATTCCATTTTCTATTCCATTCTATATTTTCTATTCTATTCCATTCATTCCATTTTCTAATCCTTTCCATTCCATATTTTCTATTTCATTCCATTCATTCCATTTTCTATTCCATTCCATATTTTCTATTCTATTCTATTCCATTCATTCCATTTTCTATTCCATTCCATTCCATATTTTCTATTCTATTCTATTCCATTCTATTCATTCCATTTCTATTCCATTCCATATTTCTATTCTATTCTATTCATTCCATATTTTCTATTCCATTCCATTCCATATTTTCTATTCTATTCCATTCCATTCATTCCATTTTCTATCCCATTCCATTCCATATTTTCTATTCTATTCCATTCATTCCATTTTCTATTCCATTCCATATTTTCTATTCTATTCCATTCATTCCATTTTCTATTCCATTCCATATTTTCTATTCTATTCTATTCTATTCCATTCATTCCATTTTCTATCCCATTCCATTCCATATTTTCTATTCTATTCCATTCATTCCATTTTCTATTCCATTCCATATTTTCTATTCTATTCCATTCATTCCATTTTCTATTCCATTCCATTCCATATTTTCTATTCTATTCTATTCTATTTTATTCCATTCATTCCATTTTCTATTCCATTCTATATTTTCTATTCTATTCCATTCATTCCATTTTCTAATCCTTTCCATTCCATATTTTCTATTCTATTCCATTCCATTCATTCCATTTTCTATTCCATTCCATATTTTCTATTCTATTCTATTCCATTCATTCCATTTTCTATTCCATTCCATATTTTCTATTCTATTCTATTCCATTCTATTCATTCCATTTTCTATTCCATTCCATATTTTCTATTCTATTCTATTCATTCCATATTTTCTATTCCATTCCATTCCATATTTTCTATTCTATTCCATTCCATTCATTCCATTTTCTATCCCATTCCATTCCATATTTTCTATTCTATTCCATTCATTCCATTTTCTATTCCATTCCATATTTTCTATTCTATTCCATTCATTCCATTTTCTATTCCATTCCATTCCATATTTTCTATTCTATTCTATTCTATTCTATTCCATTCATTCCATTTTCTATTCCATTCTATATTTTCTATTCTATTCCATTCATTCCATTTTCTAATCCTTTCCATTCCATATTTTCTATTCTATTCCATTCCATTCATTCCATTTTCTATTCCATTCCATATTTTCTATTCTATTCTATTCTATTCCATTCATTCCATTTTCTATCCCATTCCATTCCATATTTTCTATTCTATTCCATTCCATTCATTCCATTTTCTATTCCATTCCATATTTTCTATTCTATTCTATTCCATTCATTCCATTTTCTATTCCATTCCATTCCATATTTTCTATTCTATTCTATTCCATTCTATTCATTCCATTTTCTATTCCATTCCATATTTTCTATTCTATTCTATTCATTCCATATTTTCTATTCCATTCCATTCCATATTTTCTATTCTATTCCATTCCATTCATTCCATTTTCTATCCCATTCCATTCCATATTTTCTATTCTATTCCATTCATTCCATTTTCTATTCCATTCCATATTTTCTATTCTATTCCATTCATTCCATTTTCTATTCCATTCCATTCCATATTTTCTATTCTATTCTATTCTATTCCATTCATTCCATTTTCTATTCCATTCTATATTTTCTATTCTATTCCATTCATTCCATTTTCTAATCCTTTCCATTCCATATTTTCTATTCTATTCCATTCCATTCATTCCATTTTCTATTCCATTCCATATTTTCTATTCTATTCTATTCTATTCCATTCATTCCATTTTCTATTCCATTCCATTCCATATTTTCTATTCTATTCTATTCCATTCTATTCATTCCATTTTCTGTTCCATTCCATTCCTCCATCCAAATGATAGTAGTTTAGTGCTTGGTTTTTTTTTGTTTCTTAATTATTATTATTTTTTAAAGGGGAAGTACCCGATCTTCTTGCTCAGCCTGCAGCTCTCTGACTCTGTCCAGGAGACCGGCCTTGGCTCGTTTGACATTGGCCACCAGGCCGGTGACTTTGATGATATCTGACTGCTGCTCAGGCTGCGGCACTGAGATGGCCACCTGGAGAATGGAAAACAGCCATGTTTAAAAAAATGAAAAGAGGACGGGGGTGATCCATTTCACGAGAGGTGCTGTTGTCAAATCAGCCTGCTAGAGTTATATCTGCTGCAGAATGAAGTGGGGAGTGTGGCCTCGGCTACCCGTAGTTTTTGGACTATAAGACGCACCCCTCCCCCCAAAATTGGGTGGAAATGTCTTTGCGTCCTATAGAGCGAATGTTGTCGAAACCCCGCTCACTCGCCGGCCCCTACCTTTTGGCCTCTGCCTCCCAGCAATTTGCCTCCTTGCAGCAAACAGCAAACAGCCTTCAGAACAGCCTGATTTATCATGAACAGCTGATTGGAGGTTGGATCGGCTTCCCAGAATACCTTCAATCAGCTGTTCCAGGCTGCGGGGTTCACTGCCGCCGCCCATCACCACCTCTGCGCCCCCCCCATTTTCGGCCTCCACGCATCCCATTTTTAGCCCTACAGGCCGCAGAGATTGCCGCCTCCTATTGCTGACGATCCCCACTGCCAGGAACAGGCCAAAAACAAGATGTGCAGAGGCCGAAAATGGGGCATGCGGACATGGCAATGGGTGGCGGCGATCCCTGCAGCCTGGAACAGCTGATTGGAGGTATTCTGGGAGGCCGATCCAACCACCAATCAGCTGCTTGTACTAAATCAGGCTGTGCTGAAGCTGAGCAGGATGTTTGCTGCAAGGAGGCAGAGGCAGATTTTTTTTTCTTGTTTTCCTCCCTAAAAGCTGGGTGCATTTTATAGTCCGAAAAATACAATATTTATTAATCAAGATGTTTGAAGTCCTAATTTCAAATTTCAGAATTTTAATTTTTTTTTCTTTCCCCAAATTTCTGTTTCTCCAAACAGAAATTAGTAGAGCAAAGAATGTGCCAAGCTAGAACCTACCGTATTTTTCGGAGTATAAGATGCACCGGAGTATAAGACGCACCAGGGTTTTGAAGAGGCAAATGAAAAAAAAAGTAGGTAGGTAGATAGAGGGAGAGGGAGAGGGAGAGGGAGAGGGAGAGGGAGGGAGGGAGGGAGAGAGAGAGAGAGAGAGAGAGAGAGAGAGAGAGAGAGAGAGAGAGAGAGGCGGGCTAGGTAAGATCTTCTGTGGTGGGTTTCACGCATGCACCTTCCGCAAATGTGCCCGGCCTCAAAAACATGCCTAATTAGGAGGGCATAGAGCTGGGGCGGATGGGCAGGCCTAGACGTGATTTCCGCTACTGGTTCAGGCAAATTGGTCTGGACCAGCTGAATACCACTTCTGAAAATCTTTAATGGGGTTTAGAAGATAGCAACAGCAATAGCAGTTAGACTTATATACCGCTTCATAGGGCTTTCAGCCCTCTCTAAGCAGTTTACAGAGTCAGCATATTGCCCCCAACAACAATCCAGGTCCTCATTTTACCCACCTCGGAAGGATGGAAGGCTGAGTCAACCCTGAGCCGGTGAGATTTGAACAGCCGAACTACAGAACTGCAGTCAGCTGAAGTAGCCTGCAGTGCTGCATTTAACCACTGCGCCACGTTGGCTCTTGTGATACTGCTTATACTGTCTGTGATACTGCTTATAAGGTCTTCATGTGGTCAGTAGGCCTTGTGATGGGGAGGTCACATCCAGTGAGGGTCACGTCAAGTGAGATTCTTATTATGGGTTAGGTGTGGGTCGTGTCAAGTGAGGGGCTTGTAATGGGATGTCCCCTAAATTCCACTGAAGATGTTACCTACTGTATTTTTCGGAGTATAAGACGCACCTTCCCCCACTTAAAAGAGGGTGAAAATTTGGGTGCATCTTATACACCGAATGTAGCCCCACCCACCCACCGGCCCCAACCCTTTGGCCTCTGCTTCCCAGCAATTTACCTCTTTGCAACAAACGGGGCTTTAATAAACTATAGCAATCCCTGCAGCCTGTAACAGCTGATGATCGGGAGAAATTGAAAGTGAAACTTGCTGTTTGCTCCACGGAAAATTGCTGGGAGGCAGTTTTTTTTCTTTTCTTGTGCTAATCAGACTGTTCGCTGCAAGGAGGTAAGTCAACAACTATAAATGCCTATAGAATGTTCAATTATTAGACTTATTTTTAAAGACTCTTATTATTATTCTAGACAACTTAACAAAATGAAGAAATAAATAAATAAAGAAATAAAGAAAGAAAGAAAGAAAGAAAGAAAGGAAGGAGAAAAGGGAGGGATGGAAGAAAAAGAAAGAAAAGAAAGAAAGAAAGAAAAAGAAGGAAGGAAGGAAGGAAGGAAGGAAGGAAGGAAGGAAGGAAGGAAGGAAGGGGGATGAAAAAAAATGGAAGGAAGGAAGGACACTAGACACAGCTTCAGAGGATACCTTGAAAGAACACAGCATTCCAGGGCTGGAAGGGACCCAGTCCAACCCCCTGCTCCAGCAGGACATTGTTAAAGTGAGTTTCTGTCTTTTGACACACACCCGTCACATCACCACATAGCCACACCCACCCAGTCACATGACGCTCCCACCAAGCCACGCCCACAGAACTTGCAGAGAGAAAAAAATAGATTTCACCACTGGTTAAAACTCTGTCAAAACCCACCCAAAACCCAGATTAAGAGCGCAGGTTCGCAAGTTGAATCGTCCCCCCTTACCTCGTATTCTTCCATCATCTTGCGAATGCCCGCTCCCTTTTGCCGAATGATGTAGCGATGCAGATCAAAAGGAACGTCAACATCCATGGTGATGGGTACCAGAGCCTAAGGAGAGAGGAACGTGGCAGAGCAGTTTGTACTTCTGATGTCCTGGTAATGCAGGGAGTCCTCAACTTACGGCCACGATTGAGCCCAAAATATTGATTGCTAAGTGTTCTGACCCCCCTCGTTCCACACCAAAGCACACTCCGAGCCAAAGATAAGTTACGGCATTTAATTAACAGACAGGTCCTTGGCAGCAAACCGGCACAGACAAGATTGGGCAGCAATAAACACAGATAAGGCTTGGCAGCAATCCAGCCTGCCAAGCTCATAACAATGTTCTCCAACATTCGATCCTGCGTTGACTTCTGCAAAGAGGGACGTGTGCACAAGCAGTCTTTTTATAGTCTGGAGAGGAGCCTAATGACCACCAGCTGAGTGCAATCACCTCCTGTACTTGCGCAACTGTTCCTGACACCTATTAGCTCTTCGGTGCCGTGCATCCAGGAACAACTCATTACTGGCGTCCGGCTCACTCTCCCTTGTCTCCTCCCCACTGGTCCAAGGCTCAGGCGCTTCCTGGTGGCCAACCAGCCTCTCTGCGCCCTGCTCAGAGTCGGAACCCTGTCCAGGGTCCTCCACATCATCCAGAGCCGACTCATCGGGCCCCTCACTGTTGGAGTCTGGTGGCAGCTCCAACAGCTCCTGCTGGGTCACAACAGCTAAGCAAGACCTTTGTTGAGTGAACTTTGCTCCACTATACCCTCTGCCTGTGCCCAGTCCAGCAAAACAAAGGAACAAGGAAAGGAGCCCACAAAACAAAGAACAAACAGTGAGTCCACTAAACAAGGAACAAGGTAATGAATTCACGAAGTCAGGAAGAAGGCACTGAGTTCACAAATAAGGTAGAAGCAAGCAGTCCTGCAAACACCAAATATCTGTACCGGCATATCAAACTCTACCAATTCAGTGTTTGTTCCCGACAAATGGCCCTCCCCACAGCATCTCCTTAAGTCTGTCCCCAGGTGTGCCTTGTGAAGAGAGGCAGGGCGCTCTCCTCCCAAGTTGTCAGGAAAGCCAGCGCTGTTCTTGCCTTCTCTCCACTCTCCGTGCTCAAGGATCAGGAGAGGGTGGTCCTTGCTCATTGCCTGAGCTCTATCTCTCGTGTTCACTCCTTAGTCTCTCGATCATTCTGCCACCTCCCAAGTTGTTGAGTGAGCCTGTGCTTTTCTCACCTTCTCTCCACTCTCCATGCTCAAGGATCAGGAGAGGGTGGTCCTTGCTCATCGCCTGAGCTCTGTCTCTCATGTTCACTTCTTAGTCTCTCTTGATCATCCTGCCCCCATTCTTCCCTGCCTACAAGTTGTCCCAATCCCAATCCTGAAAGGCCCTGGCCTGCTTCTCCCCACATTCCTCCGAAGCCAACAAAGCCACCCCCTCAATCTCCGTGGGCTCCAGCTTTATCTTGTCTTCCTCCGCAGATTCAGGTTTCGACAGGGGGCATGACATGAGGACCAGCTTGCAACTCACATTGCAGCACTGGTCAAAAGGGCCCAGCAGGGAATATTCTACCTGAAACTTCTCAGGAAACAACAACTGAATGAAAAACTGCTGATGACCTTCTACCGCTGCACCTTAGAGAGTATTGTAACTGACTGCATCTGTGTATGGTTTGCCAATTGCACAGTGGCAGATAAGACAGAGCTCCAGAGGGTTAACATCATTGCCCAGAAGAACATGGGTTGCCCTCTCCCCTCTTTGGAAGAGCTTTATAGCTCCCGCTGCCTTAAGAAAGTTCAAAACATTCTTGAAGATCCATCCTATGCTGGGCACTTTTTTTTTTAAACTATTACCATCTGGCAGACGGTACAGGACAATAAAAACAAGAACAAGCTGAAAAACAGCTTCTATCCCAGGGCAGTAACCATATTGAATTCTACGGTATAGTGCCGGGATGACGAACCTATGGCACGCATGACTTCCCGTTTGCTTGCAGGGTCATTTTTTGCCCTCCGGAGCCTTCAGGGAAGCCTCCGGAAGCCCCCTGAAGGCTCCGGAGGGCTAAAACCAACCCTAGGAGCAAACCGGAACTCTGTTCCTGAACTTCTGGTTTGCCCGGAGGGCTGGTTTTCTGCACTCCTGAGCCTTCAGGGAAGCTCCTGAAACCTTGGGGGGGGGGGGGGTCAGGCTGTTTTCGCCCACCCCAGGTTCCTATAAAGCCTCTGGAGCCTGGGGAGAGCAAAAAAAGCATGCCAAAAATGGGGTGGAGCGCTAGTCATGCGCGCATACATGCTGGGGTCAGGCGCATTGCATTATGGGTGTGGCACGCCCGTGCACGATCCCACCCCCGTGCTTCCCCGCTTTTGGCACGTGAGCCAAAAAAAGTTCCCCATCACTGGTGATATCGGGACACTATATTGTCAAAAGTATTCGCTCACCCATCCAAATAATCAGAATCAAGTGTTCCAATCATGGCCATAGGTGAATAAAATCAAGTACCTAGGCACGCAGACTGTTTTTACAAACATTGGTGAAAGAACGGGTCGCTCTCAGGAGCTCGGTGAATTCCAGCGTGGACCTGTGATAGGATGCCACCTGTGCAACAAATCCAGTCGTGACATTTCCTCCCTAAATATTCCACAGTCAACTGTCAGCTGTATTATAAGAACGTGGAAGTGTTTGGGAACGACAGCAACTCAGCCACAAAGTGGTAGGCCACGTAAACTCGTCCAACGTCAGTGTGCGACCTCACAAATGCGCTTCTGGATGAATGTTCAAAAATTCCCATCAACACACTCCTGAATCTTGTGGACAGCCTTCCCAGAAGAGTTGAAGCTGTTATAGCTGCAAAGTGTGGACCGACGTCATATTGAACCCTATGGATTAGGAATGGGATGTCACTTACAGTAAGTTCATATGCGAGGAAAGGCAGGTGAGCAAATACTTTTGGAAATATAGTGTACGTAGAATGTTGTATTTTTGTGTTTTTATTTTTATCATTGTAATGTACACTGAAGACAGCATTTCATCTCATTGTACCATGTGCAATGACAATAAAGCATATTAAACTGAACCTGTATAACTTTTCCTTAATGGTGAAATATTTCTCTTATTTCGCACCTCTAGCAGGTAACTGGCAGGAAATCCAACTTGGTCTAGGCTACCCAACAGAACACAGAACCTAAGGCCAATGTAACACCCAGCTAAATACTAGCCAGATGCTTTCTTCGGTTAAAAACAGGTTGGAAAACCAATGAGGTCACCTGTACAGGTGGGTAGGACTAAACAGCTAAAGACAAAGAATGTTTTTCCCAAACCAAGTAGGAAGGCAAGATCCTAACCAGCAGAGCTGCCCGGGCAGCCTTGCACTTCTCTTTGCGTCCGGAAATGAGGATGATGTCACATTTGCGAGGACTTGTGTCCAGTTCGGGCATCACGTCGCCATTTTCCTGAGACTGTGCTTCTGAACCTGCTTGCGAGGAGAAAAAAATAAATTGAAATAAGAGAGGAGCTTTAAAAAAAAACAATGCACTCACCGTCCTGAGTTTCTTCCTGGAATTTCTTTTTTTTGGGGGGGGGGGGCAGGGGAGTTTGAAAACTACGCCACCTACCACTCCACCTCACCCCACCCACCTGAATTGTCGTCTCGCTCCGGGAACTTGACGAGGACATCGTGATCCCGAGTGATCTGTTGCACCTTGTAACCTTTCGCCCCCATGACGACCCGATGGTACCGCTGAGGGATGACGCATTCCAGGATCACCTGAGCCTCCTGCGGAAGGTGAGAAATCCAAGCCCAGGCGCTAGTTTATATATTTATCAAGATTTTCATCTCACCTTCATTACTTTGTCGGAAACTCAAGGCGGTGAATGTTACATTAGAGGCAGTCCTCGTCTTACAACAGTTCATTTCAGGGATCGCTCGGGAGTGACAACGGCACTGAAAAAGAATGACTGGTTACCGTTTTTCTCACAGCCTCCGCAACCTCCTCGCGTGATCAAAATTCAGATGCTCGGCAACTGACCCATAATTATGGCGGCTGCTGTGTCTCGAGGTTGTGCGATCACCTTTTGCAAACTGCACCTTTTGCAAAGTGTGTCTGAGTGTGTGTGTGTGTGCATGCGCGTGTCCAAGGTGGTATTCAGCCGGTTCGGACCTGTTCACCCAAACCAGTAGTGGAAAAGGCAGGTGGGCCCACCACCACCCCACCCCGGCTCTGTGCCGTCCTATTTAGACACATTTTTTAAGCTGGGCGCATGCATGGAAGGGGACTGCACGAGCAAAGCGCATGCGAAGCGAGCAGGCGGCGAACCAGGGATAACAAAATATGAAGCCCACTGCTGGTGTGTACGTACACACATACACACACAGAGTGTGTGTGTGTATAGACATGAAATTCTGTTGTCTCTGTCTCAAAAGGAAATGTATAAATACCCATGCATATACATAACACAAATATATACATGCTATACACATGTGTATGTGCACACACACACACATCTACACATATATGTACAAATATATACTCATACATATACACACAAAGATATATTCCCACTGTAAGTGTGTGTGTGTGTGTTTTCTGACCCCCCTCCTTCCAGCGATTAACGCCGACACAGGCTTAATAGTTTGCCACTCTTTATTTACAGCAATTACAATCTTGTTGGCTAAAAGCCCAACACGACTCACTGGCAATACAACCCAAACTTCCACAGACAAGAGATACAATACAAACAAGAGCTTCCCCAGCTTGGTATGAATGGTTGTGTCCTGCAAAAGGGCTCCTCCCAAAGTCTCTTCTTATATACTCTCTTGGTAGGAGCCAAGCCACAACCACCTGGACCTGATTATCTCTTATGAGTCTGTCTCCGTAACTCCTGCCTCCGTTTCTCCGCCCTTCATTGCCGGGCATCAGGGACAAACTCCCTTTGATCTTCACCACTGCTCCAATGCCTGACATCAGGGACAAACTCCCTTTGATCTTTCCCACTGCTTCATGCCTCAGGTGCCTCCTGGTGGCCAACCAGCTTCCCTGGTCCCTGCTCGAAGTCTGAACCCTGCCCAGGGTCCATATATATGGTTTTGTTGTTTATATATACATATATATATATGTGTATGTATGTATGTATGTATGTATGTATGTATGTATGTATGATGTATGTATATGTATGTATATATATATATATATATGTATGTATATATATATGTATGTATATATATATGTATATGTATATATATGTATATATGTGTGTGTGTGTGTATGTATGTATGTATGTATGTATGTGTGTATATATATATATATATGTATGTATGTATGTATGTATGTGTGTATATATATATAAAGTGAGTGAGTGAGTGAGTGAGTCTTGTTGTATTCGGGTCTTTTCCCGCGTAAGATTGAGATTGTCACACACACAGATACATACACACATACAGACACACATATATATATAGTGCAGTGTATGTCTGTGTATATATATGAAATTCTGTTGTCTCTGTCTCACAAGCGTGCACAAACATATATACACATATATATATTAATACATATACACACATAAACATAAAGATATATTCTCTCTGTGTGCGTACACACAGACAGTGTATGCAGTATGTATGTGTGTCTCTATGTATGTGTGTGTGTATACATATACATACAGACACATATATACATACAGTCTATATATATATATATATATATATATATATATATATATATATATATATATATATATATATATATATATTGTGTGTTTATGTTTGTGTGTGTGTACTGTCAACTTATAAAGCGTTTCCACGACTACTATCAAGTTGACATTGGAGGAAGGGAGAATTCCATGAATACCTTCGGCCAGAGTCGGATCTCAGGTTTCTACAGCAGACGTGTTAGGAGCAAAGTTCACAGCCTGCTGCAGCACCTCGTTGCTGGATGTGATTTATGACACAGACTGAGGGAAGGGGAGACACAGGGGTAAAGTTCAGAGACCATTAACCGGAAATCAGTGTCGGCTCTGCAGAAGAACATGTCAAAATATTGCTCCTAATAAATGACTGGATTTCTTTTGAACTTTGTCTCGAGGCTTGTAAATTAATTAGGTCATCTTTTGGAAACTACACACACACACACACACACACACACACACACACACACACACACTCTTACAGAGAGAATATATCTTTATATATATGTGTGTGTGTGTGTATGTATGTATGTACATAGATACAGAGTGGGTGTGTATGTATAGGATGTGTATATTTGTGTAATGTATGAGCATGGGTATACATACACTTTCCTTTGAGAGCAGGCAACAGCATTTCAATTTTAATGTATGCCTGTGTGCTCATGATAGAAAATACCAATAAAGGTTATCTTCTCTATCTTAAAAGTTGCTGTGACCTCTAGGGATTTGTTCATTAAATGGGACAGCATGAGAGGCATTCTCTGCTGGCAGATTCATGGTAGAAGGACGGGAAAGGTGCTTTTTCTAAGACGACTCATACTCTGGTCCACCCAAGAGTCACTTTTAGTGCCCACCGCAATCCAGAGAGAAGAGCCTGACCTACCAAGTCACCGATGATCTCCAGGATGCGCCTCTTGGCCGCCTCCACGCAATCCTTGGCTCCCTTGAGCGTCACGCGATCACTCTGGACACCTGTCCGGGGGAAACTCACAGTGACCCCACCGTACTCTTCTGCAATCTCCCGCAGCACGTGTCCCCGACGGGCCACAAAATGGCGGTGGTACTTGGGATCCACCACCATCGAGTCTTCAATGACATTATCCTAGAGGGGAAGTAGCGGGTGGGGAACAGAAGGAGTCACTAAGCTTTCGCGCTTCATGGAAGTTGTTTCTCCTCCACCTTTCACAATTTGATCCCGTCTGGAAAGAGAATGTTTGGCCCAGTGGTGGGCTGCTAACCAGTTTACTACCAGTTTGTTCGTGCTCATGCGCAGAAGAGTCTGGGCGGAGCCTCCCGCCGCCACCACTACCAAACCAGGCCGAACCAGCAGCAACTCACCTCTGGTTTGGCCTGGTTAAAACCATTAGCGGCAATATCGTTATGAGGAATAATGAGGAATAAGGGGAGGTTTCAATCCCTATGAAAACAATGACAGCAACTCCTACAATAAGGATGTGTGGAAAGAATGCTCCCACTCTTGATCCAGCATCTCGCCCCAACCCCATCCAATAGCTCAGAGATCTACTAAACTTGGTAACTTTAAGACTTGTGGACTTCAACTCCCAGAATTCCTAGGACGAGCCCTTCCCCATCAATTCCTACAGGTTTCTTTTAAGCAGGAATTGCAAAAAGTATAAAATCTTCCTAATGCAGAAGAGTTATAGTTATTGTTGTGGCTTGCCAGTGGCCAGCAGAGCAGGCAGCAGATTGGGACAGGTTCAAGGAGGCTGGGGGAGAACATGGGCCAATCCTGGAGTCTGGGGGAGGCTCTGATGAGGGCTCTGTGTCGAAGGCAGAGATGGGGCCAGGGCCGTCTGACAGTTAGCAGCTGCCTTCAGAGTCAGACATGAGTGAGGCAGAGGAACAGCTGGAGCCTGTTCCCAGTGTGCGATTACGCAGAGTTGCCAGACGAAGCTAGCAGCTAAGGAACAAGGGTCAACTTGGGAGTAAAGCCACAGGTGGACGGTGAATGGTCCCTCCCATAGGAAATAAAACAGTGGTGGGATTCAAATTTTTTTTACTACCGGTTCTGTGGGCGTGGCTCGGTGGGCGTGGCAGGGAAAGGACACTGTAAAATCTCCATTCCCACCCCACTCCAGGGGAAGGATACTGCAAAATCCCAATTTCCACCCAATCAGCTGGGACTCAGGAGGCAGAGAGTAGATGGGGGCGGGGCCAGCCAGAGGTGGTATTTACTGGTTCTTTGAACTACTCAAAATTTCCGCTACCGGTTCTCCAGAGGAGAACAATGTTTGCAGGAGACAATTGGTTCATTCCTTTATTCTTGCCAAGTACTGCGGCGTCTGAAAGATATTGGCCTGGCCACTCTCCAAGCCTGACAAAGGTCGGTAATTGTGAACTATCTTGAAAGGCTGTGGGAGATGAAAGGCTTTGCTGAAGAGGAATTAACTGTAAATTAAATAAAAGGGGTTTATCGGGATAAGGACTCAGCTTCGTGCTGCTGGGGAAGCCTAGGTCAGAACAGTTAGCCTTCTCCTTCCAAAGTAGAGATGATTTTTGGTGGTCCTCCATCTCTACCAACCCACCTTCTAGAAGAGAAAACGTGCTAAGAGAAGATCAACCTGCATGAATGAAATCACAGCGACGGCGCTATGAGCTCTAGGGATTTGTCCACTCAACGAATTCCTCAAGAGGAATTCTGGGAGGAGCTGAATCCACGAGTCTTAAACTTGCCATCTTTGGAGACCTCTGCCAAAGCTGTACGACCCATACCAAGTTACGGATGAGACACTCCAGTTCTTGCTGGGCCTGCCGTACTGCGTCCTCCTTCCCCACAATGGTGATAACATCCTGGTCCTTATCCTCAGGGGTGGGGAAGATGATTCGGGCACCGGTGCGGTCCCTCACTTTGCGGATATTAGCACCTCCACGCCCAATCAGGAACTTGTGGTAGTCTGGCTTAGCGTGCAGCTCCACTGAGTGGTTGTTGATTTGCTGGATGGAGATTAAAAAAAATGCGGAGATGCATCAGTTCTCCAAAAGACTTCAAGTAGGACCGGCGACCCTGGCCTTCCCTTATCTGAAGTTATAAGGATACTGGGAAAAAGTGATTTATATCTGGTCTTCACTCTTACACCATGGCACCATTCCCCTGGTCACACAATCAAAATTTGGGTGCTTAGCATGTATTTCGCCAAGCGCCGGGCAAAATAGGAGATTCGGGCAGTTGAAATGAGCATTCATTATAGAAGATCCGTTAAAAACAGGAAATAGTTTAATGCGAGAATTAGAAAAATAGGGAGATGTAGCAGGGTTAAAGATTAATAGAGAAAAGACTAAAATGATAACTAAAAATTTGAAGGAAGAACAAAATAAAGAATTAGAAAGAATAATAGGACTGCAAGCGACAAAGAAAGTTAAATATCTTGGAATATGGCCAACTGCAAAGTGCTCAACTATAAAAGAAAATAATTATACAAAATTAGTGCAACAAATAAAAAAAGATGTAGAGTTATGGGGGAAACTACAACTATCATTATTAGGAAAAATAGCAGCGATAAAAATGAATATATTACCGAGACTATTATACTTATTTCAAACAATCCTCATAAAATTAGAAATTATAATTTTATTGAATTGAACAAGATTATATTAAAATTTATATGGCAAGGGAAGAAAGCCAGGATAAAGTTGAAAGCTCTACAGGATGACAGAAGCAGAGGTGGGTTGGGACTCCCTGACTGGGAGCTTTATTACAAAGCAGCAGCATTAACATGGATTAGGGATTGGATAAATTTAAAAAATAAAAGAATACTAACATTAGAGGGCCACGATTTGCAAACGGGATGGCACTTTTTCCTATGGGAAGAGGGTAAAAAGAAAAAAAATACTTTCATAGACACTATATTAGAGATGCACTGATACAGGTCTGGAATAAAATTAGAGAAAGATACTACATGAAAATACTGACATGGCTTTCCACTATGGAAGCCATGACACATCCCAATACATTAGATCTATCAAAAATGGTTAGATATAGTGAAATTTTAGACATCCAAGGAAATTTGAAAACAAATCAGGAATTAAAGGAGCAAAATATAAATATAGACTGGTGACCATATCTTCACCTACAATTGAGATTCACAAAAAGATGTAAAAGAATATGGAATATACACAGAATTACAACAAATAGATGAAATTTTAATTGGTCCGGAAAATTCATAACAAAAATTTACAAATATTTATTAGAAGTAACATTAGAAGAAGAAAAAGTTAAAGGTTGCATGATAGCATGGGCCAAAAGCTTTGGACACAATATAGATCTAGTGGATTGGGAAAGAATTTGGAATATAAATTATAAACTAACACGATCAGTAGTACTCAAAGAAAATATGTATAAAATGTTTTATTGTTGGCATTTACCACTAACAGGATTTGCTAAAATGTACCCAAACATGAATCCGACCTGCTGGAAGTGTAAAAAAGATACAAGGGACTTTCTATCACATATAGTGGACCTGCCCGGAAACTCAGAAATATTGGACAAAAATTTGGAACTGGGTGCAAGAAATTACAGGAGAACAAATAAAATACAAACCCGAACTCTTTCTGCTCGGAATAATCAAAGGGAAATATACAAAGAAAATTAAGTACATATTAACACATTTGCTGACCACAGCTAGAATAGCATTTGCCCAATGCTGGAAACAAAATAATATCCCCTCGGACAAATTAGTGATACCAAAAATTCTGGATTGTGTAGAGATGGACAAATTAACACTAAAATTAAAAGACAAAGAAGAGCCGGAATATTATGAAATTTGGAACAATTGGTACAAATGGCTGCAAAACAAGAATAAAATTAATTAAGCTGAAAAACAAGATATATATATATAGCGAGAACTGTGTATAAAGTTTTATAAACATAGAAGCAAAGTAATATTTGCATGTACAGGTATGATGACATAATAATGTTGATATAATGACTGTAAGGTGTTGTACGAGGAAAATAATAATAATAATAAAAAAGAAAGAAATGAGCGTAAAGATTTATAGCAAGCTCAAGCGCTCTACAAGAATCTGAGCTACTAACTGTCAAGGCAAATTAGTGGGAGATAAGAAAGGCATTCAAGATGAGCTCGACATAGATCCCTTGCAGGAGCGCAGGGACTCATGACTTATGGCGCATTTGATACCTCCCTCGGGCTCAGCCTGGTCATCTCCTACATATTTATGACAATTGAGAGGTCACAGGGTCAAGTGGTGACCATTTGTCACCTGGCTTCTAACAGGCAAAGTCAACGGGAGAAGCTGGATCCACTGAACGATCATGTAATTCATGGTCTCCAGTGATCTGCTTAACAACAGCCATGGCAAAAGAGGTTGTGAAATCGGGTGCGACTCACTTAGCAACTGCCTTGCTTAGCGATGGAAATTCTGGTCCCAATTGTCATCGTAAGTCGAGGACTCCCTGTACTCAAGATAACGTTCAGCTCCTACTGCCAATATTTGTTTCTCCATGGGAATCTGTATTCCAAAACATTACTTAGCTACCTGTTCCCAGACTTGAATCGAATTAAAATTCTGTATGTTAAGCAATCTGTGACCCACTTCCAGGTTCTTTTTAAAAGGTAAAACACAAGCCAACGTTTAAGTAGAAAAAAATTGAGGTCTTCATAGAAAGAAGGTCTAAATCTTCAAATCTTTGGCTGTCAGAACATTTCAGAAAAAATGTAGATTTAGTGTTGACTACCAGAAAGAACAGAGTCCAATGCAACCAATGAAAACCCACTTAATTTTGTGCAGTGAACTCCAGATTTAAAACTGGTTTCTAAGGTCACTTTGTAGCATTTTGCATTTCTGTTTAGCTCTTTGGATTTCTTGTAGTTGACAATAAATCTGTGCCTTTCCATAAAGTTGTTTTTTTTTATTAGAACTGATTCCTGCTTTCTTACTAGATTCAGCTTAGTATCTCGGGATATTCCTAAAAAGTTGAGTGATTTTTGTTGAGCCCTTCCACTACAACTGACTAGACATTAAAACTCAGGAATCATTAAAAAAACAAAATTAAAAATGCAGTGTTTTCCCAAGGCCGGATCCACAACCACACTACAAATAAACTTTAAAAAATATTATTGATGTAACACTGAATAGCAGCCATACCGTCTTATAACAAAGAAGAAGCAAAATAATGCAAATTCTCAGCACTTTGGAATGACTCTTAAATGCAATTATTATAAGTGAAAAAATACCAATACAAATATTAATTGAAACCTGAAGTTGAGTGTGGCAATGAAAGAGTTAAGGGCATGAGAGATAAGGAGGAAAAACTCTATGGTAGGGATGGGCAGCTATGGTAACTTTATGACCTGTGGACTTCAACTCCCAGAATTCCTTAGGCAGCCAGGCTGGCTTAGGAATTCTGGAAGTTGAAGTCCACAGGTTGTAAAGTTGCCATAGTTGCCAACCCCTACTCTATGGTGTCTCTGCTTTCCTTGATACCCTAAATGTCTCTTTATGAAAGAGTTAAGGGCATGAGAGCTAAGGAGAAAAACTCTATGGTAGGGATGGTCAGCTATGGTAACTTTACGATTTGTGGACTTCAACTCCCAGAATTCCTTAGGCAGCCAGGCTGGCTCAGGAATTCTGGAAGTTGAAGTCCACAGGTTGTAAAGTTGCCATAGTTCCCTACCCCTGCTCTATGGTGTCTCTGCTTTCCTTGATACCCTAAATGCCTGATTATTTTGCTTAACATTTATTGGTTAATAATGGTTAATTCAAAGCTAGTCCACATCCTTACTGTTCCAGTCCTTCAAGGCCCTTTAGAGCTGTTCCCTACAATCAACCCATGGAACAGAAGTTGCCTTCAGAAGTTGTGGGAGCTTCATCACTGGAAGCTTTCAAGAAGAGATTGGACTGTTTAGTTTAGTTTAGTTTTCCCTTTATTTGTATGCCGCTCTTTTCCCTGGGGGGACTCAGGGCGGCTCACAGTTCAAAAAGGGGGGGGGGGAAGGACAAACAATTTTCCTACATGAAGACAATACAACATATTAAAAAGAAAACAATACAACATATTAAAAAGACTGCCATTTGTCAAAAATGGAGTAGGGCAGTGATGGCCATTTTTCGGGCCATTTTCAGGCCGTTTTTGGCTCAAAAAACAGCCTGAAAACAGCAAGAAAAATGGCCTGATAATGGCCTAAAATGGTCTGTTTTTTGGCCGGTTTTTGGGCCATTTATTGGCATCCCCCAAGGATCAGCTGGCCAGCACACACATGCCTGGTTTTTGGTTGTTTTTAGGCTATTTTGGGCCCCCAAAACAGCCTGAAAACGACCAGAAAAACAATCTAAAAAACGATCTCAAAAATGGCCTGTTCTTTGGCCATTTTTCAAGCCGTTTTCTGGCACCCGCAAAGACCAGCTGACTGGCACACATGTGTGCTCCAGAAAGAAGAAGAGCAGCTGTCGATGGCGCACGTGCCCAGAGAGAGGGCTCTGGGTGCCACCTCTGACACACATGCATAGGTTTGTGTTCTTACCCCCCTCGTCCCACACCAACACACACTCCAAGCCAAAGATAAGTTACGGCATTTAATTAACAGACAGACAGGTCCTTGGCAGCAAACCGGCACAGATAAGCCTTGGCAGCAATCCAACATAGATAAGCCGTGGCAGCAATCCAGTCTACCAAGCTCATAATAACGTTCTCCGACATTAGTTCCTGCGTTGACTTCTGCAAGAGGGGCGTGTGCACAAGCAGTCTTATTTTGGTCTGGAGAGGAGCCTAATGACCACCAGCTGAGTGCAATTACCTCCTGTACTTGCACAATTGTTCCTGACGCCTATTAGCTCTTCGGTGCCGGGCATCTAGGAACAACTCACTACTGGCATCCGGATCACTCTCCCTTGTCTCCTCCCCAATAGTCCAAGGCTCAGGCGCCTCCTGGTGGCCAACCAGCCTCTCTGCACCCTGCTTGGAGTCAGAACCCTGTCCAGGGTCCTCCACATCCTCCAGAGCCGACTCATAGGGCCCCTCGCTGTCGGAGTCTGGTGTCAGCTCCAACGGCTCCTGCTGGGCTACAACAGGTTTGCCATCACAGGTGTAGGGTCTCCTGCTTGGGTGGGGAGGGAGTGGACTAGATGACCTACAAGCCCCTTCCAACTCTTTGTCAATCTGTTAATCTGCTCTGCAAACCCCCCAATTGGGGATGGACGTCGACCAAGGGCCTACCTTTTCCTCAGCGAGATGCAGCAACTGGCGCTTCGCTCTTTCCACCTCTTCGCCGGGCCCTCGGATGGTGACTTTCTCGCTGCCCGAGCCTTCGGAAGGGAAATGGATGTGCACCCCGCCGCATTCCTCCATGATCGAACGCACCAGCCGCCCCTTGGCTCCAATCAACGAATTGTGCAGTTTGGCAGGGATGGAGATATCCACTTCCCTGATGTTAGCCTGAGGGCGAGAAGAGCAAAAGCTACAAAATCCAAGCTCAAAATGAATAAATAATCTGGCCTCCACATTATTCACCATATTCGATTTCTCTTCCGACAGGATATTTGTCGCTCAGGTTTCAACTGTGAGATCTTTGGGGCTTCTCTGAGGTTTTCTTAGAGATGTTTCATTACCAAGCTGGGCTACGTTATCAGTGTTGTGACCATGTTACCCGGTTTGATAATGAAACACCTGCAAGAAAACCACCAAGCTCAGAGAGGATCAAGGGCCCCACAGATTTCTGTCCCTTATTCCAACATGTGATAGATACTCTTTGGTGAGAGACGCAGCAGTAAAGGTGAAAAGAGGAAGGTTCTTCATTTAGGCAAGAAAAACAAAATGCACAGGTGCAGAATAGGTGGTACCTTGCTCAACAGTAGTAACTGTGAGAGGGATCTTGGAGTCCTAGTGGACAACCATTTAAATAGGAGCCAGCAGTGTGAAGCAGTTGCCAAAAAAAGCCAACACAGTTCTAGGCTGCGTAAACAGAGGGATAGAATCAAAATCACGTGAAGTGTTAATACTACTTTATAATCCCTTGGTAAGGCCACACTTGGAATACTTCATTCAGTTTTGATTGCCACAATGTAAAAAAGATGTGGAGACTCTAGAAAGAGTGCAAAGAAGAGCAACAAAGAGGATTAGGGGACTGGAGGCTAAAACATATGAAGAACAGTTGCAGGAACTGGATATGTCTAGTTTAATGAAAAGAAGGACTAGAGGAGGCATGATAGCAGTCTTCCAATATCTCAGGGGTTGCAACAAAGAAGAGGGAGTCAAACTATTCTCCAAGGCACCTGAGGGTAGAACAAGAAGCAATGGGTGGAAACTAATCAAGGAGAGAAGCAACTTAGAACTGAGGAGAAATTTCCTGACAGTTAGAACAATTAATCAGTGGAACAGATTGCCTCCAGAAATTGTGAATGCCCCAACACTGGAAGTTTTAAAGAAGATATTGGATAACCATTTGTCTGAAGTGGTGCAGAGTTTCCTGCCTAGGCAGGGGGTTGGACTAGAAGACCTCCAAGGTCCCTTCCTATTCTATTCTATTCTATTCTATTCTTTTCTATTCTATTCTAAATGTAACAAGAATGTGTTACTAAAAAAAAAAAAGGTCTAAATATTCCCAAACAGAAAAGAAGATGGAAGGATTCAAATGCTTTTTTATTGAAAGGAAAGCTGCAATAATAGAACAGGGTTGATATGTGTACTAACAGGATTAAAAAGGACTTGCCATGCTAAGATGGAAAGTTTTGCAGATGAATTTATATTTTAGAAGTGCATCATTTAATACAATTTATTCCAAGCACAAAGTAGCGACTGTTCAAAGTTAATAGTGGCACTAAAAAAAATGGCTGAAAAAAATGTGGCAATGGGCAAAGTTGGATTCCCTTAAAATGACAGCTGCCAAGTGATTCCTTTAACAACCATGGCAAAAGAGGTCATAAAATCAGGTGCGACTCCATTAACAACCACCTTGCTCAGCAATGGAAATTCTCATCTCAATTGTGGATATAAGTTGAGGGCTACCTGTAATTCCCCATCCTGGTGCTGTCTAGATAGTTTCGATTCGGAGTACAGCGGTTTGTGAACAGTGGAAGGTAGTCCTCCAGTTATGACCACAACTGAGCCCAAAATTGATGCTAAGTGAAACATCTGTTGAGTGAGTCTGGCCACGCTTTAACTTTTCTTGCCACCGTGGTTAAGTGAAGTGCTGCATTTGTTAAGTTAGTCCAGAGATCAGCAATCCACGGCTCTGGAGCCGCATGTGGCTCTTTCATCCCTCTGCTGTGGCTCCCTGTCGCCAGTCAGCTCCACAAATGATAGGGCTTTCGGTTAGGACAGGTAGAGGAAAAAGGATGCCGCGCTAGGAGGAGACTCTATGGTGGGGGAAACGGACTTCTGACTAGCTCCAGAATTGAACGAGGGGCTTCCGGTTAGGACCTTTGTGGCTCTTTGAGTGTTTAAGGTTGCCGACCACTGAGTTAGTCACAAGGTTGCTAAGTGAATGTGGATTCCCCACTGACTTTTGCTTGTCAGGTCACAGAAGCGGATCACGTGACCTCATAACCGTCATAAACATGAGGTAGCTGCCGAGCGGCTAAATTTTGGTCATGTGACCAGGAGGTGTTGCTACACATGGCCGTCAGGGTGAAAGATGGTTGTAGGTCACTTTTTTTCAGGCTCTGTTGTAACCTTGAACCGTTGCTAAATGAACTGGCACAAGTCTCGAGGACTTTATTTCAGGTTAACTACATGTAGGAAGCCCACAATATTTATACCCAGGATTCTTAGGGGGAGGCAAACCAAGAAAACTCCCAATTATCCATAGCCAAAAGATGATGTACAGCACTGTTCTTTGCAAGCGCATCATTTGGAATAGGAAGGATCCAGTAGTGGGTTTCGGCTCCCGTTGCAACCGGTACGCTGCAACGAGAGCCGGGCATGCCCCATGGACACGAGCGCTGCGTACGCATGCACACCCATGCGCACCCACCACCTGCGATGCTTCAGCTGCTTGGTGGAACATTGCACAGGCGCCATACGCTGTGTGCATGTGCAGGTGGCCCATTTCCTTCAAATACAGGTAAGGAATGACGGCACGCGGGCAGTACCGTTCTGGTATGGTGGCTGCTGCTTTCAGGCCGAACCACCTGCAACTCACCACTGGAAGGATATGATTTGCGGATCTTTATGGCTTGCCCAGACATGGGTACATTAGAATCCATGGTTCAGAAACATTCTGAACCAGGGGTGTTTCTATTCTCCAGCACTCAGAATCTCCCCCACTATCCCAGGTTACAATTTTACAAGTAGGTTTCTGCAGGGGTGAAATGCTCTGAAATCTGCTACCGGTTCGCGTCATGCGCGCCTATGCACCGCAGGCGCTAAGAAGCCTTTCCTGACTCTGCAAAGTAGACTCAGCTGTGCCACGCGATTTAGGAAAGGATTTCCTGCTTTCTAGAGAATATAAATTGCGCGGCACACAGCTGATCATCGGAACTTAAGAGAGACGAGGTGGCGCAGTGGTTAAATGCAGCACTGCAGGCTACTTCAGCTAACTGCAGTTCTGCAGTTCGGCTGTTCAAATCTCACTGGCTCAGGATTGACTCAGCCTTCCATCCTTCCAAGGTGGGTAAAATGAGGACCCGGATTGTTGTTGGGAGCAATATGCTGACTCTGTAAACCACTTAGAGAGGGCTGAAAGCCCTATGAAGCGGTATATAAGTCTAACTGCTATTGCTATTGCTAACCTTTTTTCCTACCTGAAATGGAACTGTTGGGAGAATAGCCTGGACAAAGCTCTCTACACCAACCCTGGACGTGTGGCTGAGTGGGGGGCAGCACAATCAGAGTATGGAGGGGGAGGGGGGGAGGAGGAGGAAGAGAAGGAAGAAGAGAAGGAGGAGGAAAATGGTTCACACACCCACCAGCTCTCTCTGGATGGCCAAGATACGATCCCGAGCATCCTCACAATTGGCCTTCTTCCCCGTGATCAGGATCACTTCGGAATTGCTGTTTTCTGTAGGGAGGTCAATCTTGGTATTGGTTTCCTCTCGAATCTATTGTGAAGAGACAACATCAAACCCCAGAGCCGCGAAGCTAGACTACTCTCATGAACTCTACAAGGAACTGCCGTCAAGAGATGATGGGTGGAAGGGGCTCCTCCAAGGTGATAGGGAACCTACTTGGGCCACATATTCTCAATGGGTGTTGATGTCTCCTAATGCGAACCCCAAATACGGGGAGAATCTCCAAATCCAAGAGCCCATCTATTTGGGAATCACAACAGTTTTGGAATCCAGTGTGACCTGTGAGTACTCTTAATGCAGGCGTGGGCTGCTACAGGTTCGCCTGGATTCGGGAGAATCCGTAGCTAACATTATGGTCGGTTCAGAGAACCTGCTATTCCCATCCGCGGCTGGCCCCGCCCACCCCTCCCCTCCCAGGAGTCTCTATGTGGCCCCGTTTTGGATGTGAGGTAAGGCTCGGGAAGGGGTAAAAATGGGCCTCGCGGAAATTCCAGAAGGCCGGAAACGGGGTCGCTTCTGACCTCCAGAGGGCCTCCAGAGCCCAAGGGAGGCATTTTTCGCCCTCCCAGAGGCTCGAGGAAAGCTTCCAAAGCCCGGGGAAGGTGAAAATATCCCCCCCCCCCAGGTAGTGCAGTAAGCCACGCCCAGTATGGCCACGCCTACTCAGCAACCAGGCAGAGAACCCGTTGCTGAAATTTTTGAGCCCACCCATGCTCTAATGTATATAAAACTGCAGGGTAACGTTTTAGATTTACATAGGTAAAAGCAAAGGTTCCCCTCAGACATATGTGTTACTGGTTCCAGACTCTAGGGGGCAGTGCTCGTCTCCATTTCAAAGCCAAAGAGCCAGCGCTGTTCAAAGACGTCTCCGTGGTCATGTGGCCGGCATGACCAAACGCCGAAGGCGAACGGAACGCCTTCGCATCCTTTTACATATCTAGGCTTAAATCCTTGTCCCACTAACCCTTTCCATAAAAAGAGGCATATGTACCCTTTTACCTACTTGCACACAGAAGACAGAGTGTATAATGTGTGAGATGGGGAGAGCCTTCCCCCTTTTACCTTTTTGATATTGGCGCCTCCTTTCCCAATGATGTTCTTGTGGAACTGCTTGAAAATGGGAACCGGGATGGAAAAACTGTTTTCGATCTAAGGTACAGAAAAGGAAGGGAGTTAAGTTAGAGAGATTTCTACTTCCTGCTCTACTTCACCTCCATTAATGCATCTTGGGACTTCCAGATGTAAAGACAGGAAGGATGGACCAGGGCACAGATGGCGCTGTAGCCCAGCCTCTGGCTTGCTCAGACTTTACGGCATAGAGGCACACCAGCCACCTAACATCCCAAGGTGAGCGCTTCAGCGCTATGCATCTCCTGATATTGTAGGAGGAGTGGGCAGAATCCAGGCGTGACCCGACAAATGCGTGCACGACAAAAGAGCGCCGACAAAACCGCGGCGAAAAACCCTGACATCAGAAATGCGCCCACAAAACCGCGCCCACAAAACTGCGTTTTAAGTGAGGGTAAGGGTTAGGGTTAGGTTCAGGGTTAGGTTTAGGGTTAGGATTATTAGGTTGTTATTAGTTGTTTGTTGAAGGCGCACTTTTGTCGGCGCGCTGTTGTCGGCACGCTTCTGCGCTCATTCGTCGGCGAGATTTCGACCTCGCGGTTTTCTCACCGCGGTTTCGTCAGCGCGCTTTTGTCGAGCGCGCATTTGTCGGTGAACCGAATCCAGGGATGGAGTCAAAAGAGGAAGCGGCCTAGAATCCCAACGTAGTCACAAACTAACAATCTAACTTTAACAAATTTTAAATTCCTATTGACCCTTAAATAACTAAATAAACTAATGGAATTTATAAATCAAGGAATGGAGTTAAATCACTCCGCAGTTGCTAACCATTAGTTGAGAAGATCCCTGGGCTTAAGTCTTATGGCAATTGACTGGTTTAACTGGGCCTTCGGGTGTGGACTGGTCCTTTGATAAGACACTGCACTGCCTCGCTACTATCCTAACCATTGAAAGGAATAGCAGCAGCTATCCAAAAAAAGAATAGACGGCCTCTCCTCTCTATGTCCCAATGTTGGAAAAGGAGGGGAAACCTCTTCCCTGGAAGCTCATCCAAGTGGACTCACCAATTCCGCAATGACTTTTTGTAGGTACTTCGCACATTTCTCCACCTCGTTTTTGGGCCCACGCAACTGTACAATGTCGCTCTTCTGCGATGGGTCGGGGAAATTGATGATTACCTGTAGGGTAGAGGGGCAGGACATGTGAAGTTTGAAAAAGAAGAACTATTTATCTCTCTCTCTCTATCGTCTCTTTTTCTCTCTCTCTATGTGTGAGGTTTCCAAAAGATGCCCTGATTAATTTACGAAGCTCAAGGCAAAGTTCAAAAGAAATCCAGTCATTTATTTGGAGCAACATTTTGGCATTTCCTGCCGGGGAGCCAAATCTGATTTCCGTTTAATGGTGGCTTTTAGGAATATAATCTAATGGTTGGGTTGGCAATATATAAATCACGTAACAATGCTATACCTGTTTCTTTAAATCATACTGTAAAATGTGATTGGCTGCTGTTTTCCTCAATCGGCCATAAGAGGGAGCCAGAATGACTGTTAGCTCTCTGTTTGTTAGATACTGGGCAGATCTGATCTGAGTGTTTTGGAAGCTGGCTGTTAGAAAGTGCTGTGAACTATTGTAAGTTTTGCAACTGCTAGCAAACTTTGTGTACCGGACTGTTTACATGATTATGGACTATGTTATTTGGATTATCCCTTAACTGAAAGACATTGATGACTGACTGTCTTATCCGTGTATGACTTGGACTGTTTGATGGACTCTAATACCTCTATTTCCACGAAAGTGTCTCTGTATGCTGGTTTTTGTGTTCTCCATCACAACTCTCACAACACTTCTCTAAATGCACTCGCTCTCCCAACGGGGAGCTTAGCTAACAGTGTCTGAACTTTACCCCCGTGTCTCCCCTCCCCTCAGTCTGTGTCATAAATCACATCCACCAACGAAGTGCTACAGCAGGTTGTAAACTTTCCCACCTCACATGCCTGCTGTAGAAATCTGAGATCCGACCCTGGTCGAAGGTATGTGTGGAATTCCCCCCCCCCCCATTCTTTCAATGTCAACTTGATAATAGGCATGGAAACACTTTACAAGTTGACAGTACGTATGTATGTATCTATCCACCCATCCATCTATCTACATACACACACACACACACACACACACACACACACACCAAAGTCTTTAAGCCCTACTGCAAAGTAGAGACCTGGCACACACTTGCACTCACACACAAAGCTCCATTCGTGTGAGGGGAGGGCACCTACTCAAGCAGAGGGCACTTAAGTCGAGAGCGCTTTTGCTGACATGTGAAGCTCCACTTACGAGAAGGGAGCTTTGCGCATGAGCTCAGGCACCCTCCAATGGCATGATTAAAGCTTCGCACACACCCATTCCTCCCATGGCCCGGTTTCCAACAGGCCACGGCCTGGGGGTTGGGGACAGAGGTGGGTTCCTACCGGTTTTGACTGGTTCAGCTGAACCGGTAGTGGTTTGAGGGCGTGGTTCGGGAGGCGTGGCAGGCCTGGGTTGCGGGAACCAGCAGCAACCCAGGCCTGCCATGCTCCCGAACCGGTTACCCAGTCGCCGCTGTCGCCATCTTGTTTTTGAGTTTCTGGGCATGCGCAGAACAATTTTAATTGAACTGTGCATGTGTGCACAGCGTGTATCCAGCGTGTATGAGAAGTGCGCACACGAGCAAACCGGCAGTAAAGCTGGCCAGAACCCACCCCTAGTTGGGGACCCCTGAGCCAGAGGATTATTGCTATGGAAATAAAATGAGGCAAGACTTGTAGACATGCCTTCTTATTGGGAAAATGCCAGCTGGGTTGGAAGGTGGAATCAAGCAGGAAATTAGCCTTGAATCCTTGCATGATTGAAAAAGGCATAAACCTGACTGTTTGTCCTCCCAAGATCCATGAAACCATATCTGGTTGTTCCTAAGCGAAAGTAAACAGTTTGGGGAAACTCTTCTAATATAGGTAGTGTCAACTCGCGAAGCTTCCCTGACCTGCTCCCGAGTTGCCATAGGCATGGGGACAGGAAATCGTGCCTCCCAGATGCACAAAAGGAATTCACTCCTCAGTCATAACAAGATGCATTCTGGCTGAGTAAGTCAAGGCCCTTTCCGTGGATAGCAGCAATGCCTGGAAGGGAGTGACTTCTACAACCCACAAAATTATCTCGTTGGGGAATGTGACCGGATAACACACTTTTTTTTGGGGGGGGGGGAGGCAGGGTCAGAGACAAGGCATGAAGGGAGTGAAGTCAGAGTTGGCTTAAGTCAGGGGTCAGCAATCTGCAGCTCTGGAGCCGCATGTGACTCTTTCATCCTTTTGCTGTGGCTCCCTTTTGCCGGTCGGCTCCATAATTGATAGGGCTTTTGATTAGGACAGGTAGAGGACACTGCGCTAGGAGAAGACTCTATGGTGAGAGAACCGGACTTCCAGTCAGCAGAGGAAAAAGGACGCTGCGCTAGGAGGTGACTCTAAAGCAAGGGTCAACAATCTGCAGCTCTGGAGCCGCATGTGGCTCTTTCATCCTTCTACTGTGGCTCCCTTTTGCCGGTCGGCTCCATAATTGATAGGGCTTTCAATTAGGACAGGTAGAGGACGCTGTGCTAGGAGAAGACTCCATGGCGGGGGAACCAGACTTCCGGTCGGCTCCAGAATTGAATGGAGGACTTCCGATTAGGACCTTTGTGGCTCTTGGAGTGTTTAAGTTTGGTGCTCCTAATAAAGGACTGGAATTTTATTTCCGGATGGTTTAGAGGAATGATTGAGTCTGTCATCTGTACCTCTATAACTGTCTGGTTTGGTTTTGCAGACCAAACAAGACAGACACAGGTTTCAGAGGAAACTCCGAACTGCAGAAAAAACAATTACTGCCAACCTGCCTTCCATTGAGGACCTGTATACTGCACGAGTCAAAAAGAGGGCTGTGAAAATGTTTTCAGATCCCTCACATCCTGGCCATGAATTGTTTCAACTCCTACCCTCAAAACGACGCTGCACACCAAGACAACTAGACACAAGAACAGTTCCCTGAACGCCATCACTCTGCTAAACACATAATTCCCTCACCACTGTCAAACTATTCACCAAGGCTGCATTACTATTACTGTTAGTCTCCTCATCGTTCCTATCACCCACCTCCTTCCACTTATGACTGCAGGGCTGTAACTTTGTGGCTTGCATCCTTACGATTTATAATTGATATTGTTTCCTGGTTGCTTATTTGTACCCTATGACTCTCATTAAGTGTTGCACCTCATGATTCTTGAGGAATGTATTTTGTCTTTTTACGTACGCTGAGAGCCTTTGCACCAAAGACAAATACCTTGTGTATGCATTCACACTTGGCCAATAAAGAATTCTATTCTATTCTATTCTTACTATTCTTCTTCTCGTCCTTCCTAGTATCTTATCTCTTCCCACTTATGACTATAACCATGTTGCTTGTATCTTTAAATTTTATACTGTTTTATTTGTTTACTAATATGATTTGATAGCTTATTAGTAACCTTGACTATCACTTAAGTGTGGAATCTTTTTATTCTTGATGAATGTATTTTATTATCTTTATGTACACTGAGAGCATATGCACCAAAGACAAATACCTTGTGTGTGCAATCACACTTGGCCAATAAAGAATTCCTATTCTATTCTATTCTATTCTATTCTATTCTATTCTATGCTATTCTATTCTATTCTATATTGCATTCTATTCTAATTCTACTCTAGTCTATCCTATCTTATCCTATCGCTATGCTATGCTATGCTATGCTTTGCTATGCTATGCTAGTCTTAAGACTCTTAATTGCTTTAGGGCACTGGTCGAAATCCTGACAGGTAGAAGTCAACAAATTGATGACTGAAACCTTTCATGAGTGACTCAGGCTGCTTGCACCCAGCGTCCCCAAAGAAAGATGAGCTAGAAAAGCAACAAATTGAAATATAAAATAAAATATATTTCAATTAAGCTAAAATAAAGCACTAAGCCTACTCGGAAACCCAACACGAAGTGTTGCATTTTTGCCAGAAAGCTGGATATAATTATATATATATATATATATATATATATATATATATATATAGATAGATAGATAGATAGATAGATAGATAGATAGATAGATAGATAGATAGATAGATAGATAGATATAGATATAGATATAGATATAGATATAGATATAGATATAGATATATGTGTGTGTGTGTGTGTGTGTGTTTATTTGTGCTGATAAATAAATAAAGGGAGACTAGTATAGATCTATTTCAAGCTATTTAGCTCTCATCAGCTAGCCATACCCTTACTGGGATTTGAACCTGGGCTATATTACATACTAGGCAGACTTCTTAGCCATTAGGCCACAGGCTCTTATCCATTATCAGCAAAGCCAGGTATATATACACACACATATATATTTTGCAACAGGACAAGCAGGAATTCCTTACTTCTGGAAACTTGTCCCGGACTTCCTTGATTTTCTCGCCCTTTTGCCCAATGATTGTCCGGTGAAAGCGCTGCTCGATGATCAGGTCCTTGGTGCGTTCATTTTCCTAAGAGAAGAGTTCAGGGAAGACGTTGCAGCCAAAACAACTGCTTGTTTGGACCCCTTCCCCGAGGTAAGGTAAAGGTAAAGGTTCCCCTCGTACATATGTGCTAGTTGTTCCAGACTCTAGGGGGCAGTGCTCATAGCAATAGCAATAGCAGTTAGACTTATATACCGCTTCATAGGGCTTTCAGCCCTCTCTAAGCGGTTTACAGAGTCAGCGTATCGCCCCCACAGTCTGGGTCCTCATTTCACCCACCTCGGAAGGATGGAAGGCTGAGTCAACCTTGAGCCAGTGAGATTAGAACTGCTGAACTGCAGATAACAATCAGCTGAAGTGGCCTGCAGTACTGCACCCTAACCACTATGCCACCTCGGCTCATCTCTGTTTCAAAGCCGAAGAGCCAGCGCTGTCCGAAGACGTCTCCGTGGTCATGTGCCCGGCATGACTCAACGCTGAAGGCGCACGGAACGCTGTTACCTTCCCACCGAAGGGGGTCCCTATTTTTCTACTTGCATTTTTACGTGCTTTCGAACTGCTAGGTTGGCAGAAGCTGGGACAAGTAATTGGAGCTCACCCCATCACGCGGCGCTAGGGATTTGAACCGCCAAACTGCCGATCTTTCTGATCGACAAGCTCGGTGTCTTAGCCGCCGAGCCACCTTCCCTGAGGGCTTCCAGCCAATAGGCAAGAGACATCCTTGAGGCAGGCCAAGGAGCCCCCCCCTCTCCTTACCATCCGGGCTGCCATTTCCAGCAGCTCCTTACTAGCCAGCTGAACGCCTTGAGGGTCTCCCTCGATCCGGATTAGGTTGCTCTTCTCACTGTCGGGAGGAATGCGGACGGAGACTTTGTGCTGTTCCTTGATGCGGTTGACTGAGGGGGAAAATACCAAAAAAAAATTTTTAAAAAATGAACTGCATTCACCAACAGAAAGTCCAGGCAAGAACCCTGCAAGGAGTTAACCAAAACAAGAGTCCTTATCACTCATTATGATAAACGGAAGGCTGTGAGCTCCCAGCAGGGAGACGTCAAATTAAGTCACTTCAAACAGAGACATAAGACAAACCTCAGTTGTGGGCAAGGCAGTCTCACAAAACCCACAAGGAACAAACTTTCCAGATATACAAACGGTTGTCTGGGACAACCAAACCACGCCCCCCTCTTCTATTCTATTTATTCCCCAGCCACGGAGGGGCCAGTCAGCATCCATGTTTGTTTTGTTTCCTGAGCGGGTTCATTGTCCTCCATTGTTCACCTCTCCTTTTTTATATACAATACAATACAATAGCAGAGTTGGAAGGGACCTTGGAGGTCTTCTAGTCCATCCCCCTGCCTAGGCAGGAAACCCTATAGCGTTTCAGACAAATGGCTATCCAACATCTCCTTAAAGACTTCCAGGGTTGGGGCATTCACAACTTCTGGAGGCAACTTCTGTTCCACTGATTAATTGTTCTCACTGTCAGGAAATTTCTCCTCAGTTCTAGGTTGCTTCTCTCTCCTTGATTAGTTTCCACCCATTGCTTCTTGTCTTACCCCCCAGGTGCCTTGGAGAATAGTTTGACTCCCTCTTCTTTGTAGCAGCCCCTGAGGTATTGGAACACTGCTATCATGCCTCCCCTAGTCCTTCTTTTCATTAAACTAGACATACCCAGTTCCTGCAACCGTTCTCCATATGTTTTAGTCTGCAGTTCCTTAATCCTCTTTGTTGCTCTTCTCTGCACTCTTTCTAGAGTCTCCACATCTTTTCTATATCGTGGCAACCAAAACTGAATGCAGTATTCCAAGTGTGGCCTTACCAAGGGATTATAAAGTGGTATTAACCCTTCACGTGATTTTGATTCTATCCCTCTGTTTATGCAGCCTAGAACTGTGTTGGCTTTTTTGGCAGCTGCTGCACACGGCTGCCTCATATTTAAATGGTTGTCCACTAGGACTCCAAGATCCCTTTCACAGTTACTACTGTTGAGCAAGGTACCACCTATACTGTACCTGTGCATTTCGGTTTTGTTGCCTAAATGTAGAACCTTACTCTTTTCACCATTGAATTTCATTTTATTAGATAAAATACGTATCTAATTTTATTAGATAAGATATGTATAAAAAGGTTTTTTTGTTTTATTTTTGTTACGTAATAAAAGATTCTTTTGTGAGCAGAGTGTTGTCCAGATTCCCCCTTTAAAATTTCCACATAATTCATTCTACATTATATTTCCATTATTTCCAATTTCAGCTGTATTGCCTTTCTACTCATATTTTCCAATTTCTAAATTTTAACATATATAAACAATATCATTGTTTATATCATTCCCCCTGCTTTCTCTTTAAAAAACAAAATCATATCATTTCTTTTCCATCTGTTTTCTATTAGCAACATATGTCTTCAAGCTCAATTTTTTTAAGGACTATTCAAATGAGAGATATAAACGAGACTGGAAAAAAAATGGATTGACTATATTCAAAATAAATATGGGTCTAGGAAATTTCAGATAGCTTATGATTAAGGTCAGGAATGATACAAATTGTTTATAGTTAGCCTAGCAAGGAGAAGCTAAGCTCAATTTAAGGACGTTATTATTTTCTATTTTCTCTTTAAGTATATTTTAAACTGTTTTTGTTAAAGATTTATACCTTGTATTGGTTCTGGGAAGTCAGAGGGGGGGAAGGTTGGGGTTGGGTGGGAGGGAGGGAAGTATACTAGCTTGGAGGAGGGGTGTTGGATTTTAAGGTAATATGACTGTACATGTATACTGCTATGCCTTATTTTTTCTTTTTTATGTATATTGAAATGGAATTATAAATACCATCAACACAAAAAGCTCAATTTTTTTATATGATCAGCATTTAACACAATTACTTTACACATTGAAAAGTATTGATGTGGCTCTCAGGCATCCTAATTAAAACATACTATTACCTTGTTTACAGTGTTTTACTTCATTCTGCTAGTTCATGTCATCATCGTTGTCCACCTCTCCTATCTGCTCTGCACATCCACACATCTGGAACAGGGCCCAGCTGTTCCTCGTCCTCACTTATCTCTGACTCCAAAGGAAGCTGCCTCTTTAGCTGCTCTATCTCTACGCCTGACGCTGAGGACCCATCAGAGCCTTCCCCAGGATCCAGAACTGGCCCAAGTTCTTCCCAAACCTCCTCACTGTGTGAGTCTCCTGCCGGCTCTGCTCCCTCTCTCCAGCGAAGTGTGATAGTGAAAATCCAAAAATCCCCAAAACCACTGATCAAGATTGTAGACAGGGTTCTTCTGTATTTTGCTGGAGAGAAAACCACATCTCCTCATTGGGGTATTGCTCATTTCTTGATCCTTGGTCTGTTATCAATCTTGCTGTTCATTTCTGCTCATCTGGGTGTAGATTGCTGGGGAGGAGGAGTTTTGGTCTTTTTGTTTCCTTTTTGAATTATTTATTTTTCTTTCGAATGGCATGTAGTCGTTGTTTATCTCTATGTGCCTGGTGATGGCTGATTTGTTTAAATGCCAGGCTTCTAGGAATTTTCTAGCTTTTGGGGATTCGCCTTAGACTAGGATGCTCACCGCACTGAAACCACGATTTACTCTGTCCATGTGTTGTAAAATTAAAATCATTTCCTCAGCAAAAGAAAAAAGGAAATCCAAAGACCGAAGAAACGCAAGTTTCAATGGCACCTGTCCGATTAACAGATGCAATAAAAGCAGGCGTCTTCAGGAACTTTATAATCCCCAAAGCAAAAGCCCCCGAGGACTTTTGAGCTATTCTCTGTCAAGATAACCTACGGTGCAGGATTGGAGCGAGATCAACTTATTTTTGGGGTTGATGGGAAACTAAAAAGCGGGAAGCAAAAATGCTCACCTATATCCCTGAACCAAGTCACACAGATGAGAATCAGGGTCCCCCTTGAAAAAAGATTTAACACCCAGTATGGAAGAGGAAAAGGGCTATTTGGTTAATCTCTTTAAGGAGGCCGAAAAAGAGAGAACTTGGCTTCCATCACCTACTAGTTAGTCTGGGAAATCCCAAAGGTTATTTCCCCCCCCCCCCCCGCCCAAAAGACAGCTGGACTTTATTTTTCCTTGAAGAAGTTTCGCTTCTCATCCAGGAAGCTTCTTCAGTTTGGAACTGAACCCAAGAGGCTTTCCTGGATGAGAAGGAAAACGTCTTCAAGGTAAAACGAAGTCCAGCTGTCTTTTGAAAAAGACCCTTTGGGACAACCCTGATCTGGATGGCTGGGACTCTCCATGGACACGCTGGGAAATGTTAGCAGAAACGATTTAGTTGTTATTTAGTGGTTGTGTGTGTGCTTCAGCCTGTTCTGACCTAAGCTTCCCCAAAAACCGTGAGGCAGAGTCCTGGTCCTGACAAAATCCCTTTTATTAAACGATTGTGAATTCCTCTCATTCACATTCAGCAAAGGCCTGGCAAACGGTCTTTCGAAGGAATATTTATGACCACAGACCTCATCTATCTTGGAAAGCTGCCATGAAAATATTTTCCAAATGTGGTGCTGTGCAAGGAAAGACCGGGCACAGAGTCTCTGAGATTCACAGACAGATCTTCACACTCCTGAAATGAATCTAATGACCGAACGAAGGAATTGTTTCCTGCAAAAGCCCCCTCCCCTTTCGCTCCTCTTTTATTTCCTATGGGAGGGGCAATCAACTTCCACCTGTGGCTTTACTCCCAAGTCGACCTTGATTTCTGAGCTGTTCTTTTCTTCTGGCAGCTCTGCGCATACGCACACTGGGAACAGGCTTTAGCTGTTCCTCTACGTCACTGCTGTCTAGCTCCGTAGCAGAGGTGGGTTCCTACCAGTTCGCACCTATTCGGTAGAACCGGTTCGTCAAATCTACCGAACCGGTTAGAAGAGGTTTCACCAGTGGACCCAGAAAGCAGGCCACACCTACAGAAGAGGTTCCAAAATTTTTTGAAACTCACTACTGGTCCTTGGATATGATTATTCTACACTATCATGCTCATATTTATAAAACTCAGTGCCTCTGTGAAAGGTAAGGATGACTACTGCATTTGTGGTGCAATCAGAACATTGCGTGTGTTGAAGTTGTTTTAACGCAAACCAAAGATGCCTTTTAAAAAACAAGTTTACATCATATTCTTATGCATGCCAGTGCTGTGTGTGAGGTAATTTAAGGTGGTTCTGACAAGTGTCGTCGGCATCTTCATATCTGGTCACATGGGCAGCAAGCAACTCCCATCCAGTCACATGGGCGGCAAGCCACTCCCACAAAGGAGGCCACACCCACAGAGTAGGTTCGAACAATTTTTGAAACCCACCACTGCTCCGTAGGCACCTGATCACTGCCAGACAGCCTCGGCCCCATCTCTGTCTCCGACACAGAGCCCTTGTCCAAGCCTTCCCCCAACCTCCAGGACTGGCCCATGCTCCTCCCCAACCTCCTCACTGTCCGACTCTGCTGCCAGCTCTGCTGATCGCTGGCAGGCCACAACACAACTTTACAGTGATCGGCGGGAAAATTAACTCTGCCCCAGCCACCTCAACCCTTCAGGGTTCGTTTATTGCTCTCTAGACTCACTGTTGGCTCCGTTTTTCCCAATCAGATGGCGATGAAACCTCTGGTCAATAAGCACTTCGGTGTAGTCCATCCGTCTGAGCTGCAGAAGAAGACGGGGTGGTGAGACACAAGACTTGCAAGACAAACATGGGGCCTCAAGACAAATAGGATTCATCCTCGGGCGTCAGTAATCGCATCAAAGACTTGTGGACTTCAACTCCCAGGATTCCCCGGCCAGTTGAAGTTCACAAGTCTTAAAGTTGCCAAGTTTCGAGACTCCCGAGCTAATGTAAAACCGAATAGGTATGGCACACTGTCTCACTTCCCTTACCTCCAAGCAAGGGTGGCCTTCAATAATTTTAGCAAGGGGTTCTCTGCCCGGTTGCTGGGTGGGCATGGCTTAGTTGGCCTCCTGCACCACCGGGGGTGGTGTTCTTGCCCCCCCCCAGGCTCCGGAGGCTTTCCTCGAGCTTCCGGGAGGGCGAAAACGGCCTCCCCCATTTCCAGCCTTCCCGAACTTCCAGTAGATTCGTTTTTCGCCCTCCCCGAACCTCCATGCATGCCCTAAAGTTACCTGAATCTAAAACGGGCCATGTGGGGACTCCTTGGAGGGGTGGGGTGGGAGGGGCCAGCCGGGAGTGGGATTTGGGGTTCTCCAAACTGCACAGAATCTTAGCTGGAGGTTCTCCCGAACCCCTGCGAACGCCCAGAAGCCCACCCCTACCTCCAAGGTACCTTCCAGCCCTTTGATTCTATGATTCAGTTAACCTAACAACAAAGTTCTTCTGAGATTCTTAAAAATAACACACACACACACAAAACTGCATCTCAGTGGATTTTCAGTGTTCACAGGTTCAGAATGGATGCCTGAATTGGAATCTATTTGTTCCCCCATTAATACAGTTTTGCTAAGGTTTTCCAAGCAATCCTTGTTTTCTGGGAAATCCAGGGCCCTTTTTGGCAATGTGGCAAAAAAGGTAGAAGTAAATTTTTTCTTTGTCCAGTCGTGTCTGACTCCTAAGGGGCGGTCTTCATCTCTGTTCCTTAGCAGAGGGAGATAGCGTTGTCCGAAGAAACTTCCATGGTCAGGTGGCCCGCATGGCCATATGCAGGCACACGGAAGGCTGTTACCTTCCCACCAAAGTGGTACCTATTTATCTATTTCCATTTGCATGCTTTCAAACTGTGAGGTGGGCAGGAGCTGGAGCAAGGAACCGGGAGCTCACCCTGTTGTGTGGCGCTGGATCTTGAACCTGGGAGCTCACCCTGTTGCATGACACTGGGTCTCGAACCTGGGAGCTCATCCTGTTGCATGGCGCTGGGTTTCAAACCTGGACTGTCACCTTTCCAGCTGACAAGCCCAGCTTCCTTAACCACTGAGCCAGGGGTGGGATTCAATCAGTTCGGAACGGTTCCAGCAAACCGGTAGCTCCAACAATCAACTGGGGAACGAACCGGTTCGTGCCAACGATCAGGTGGGCCCTCCCACCCGCTTTACTTATCTGTATCCTCTCAGCTGATTCGCGTGGCAGAGCGTATTTCTGCGCCTCAGCTGTGTGACTCCCCAGAAATAACGTGGAAGGTACGTTTTGTTAAAACTGTGCATGTGTGCAGAGCACGCATCAGGCGTGGGGGAGCGCAGAGCACGAGCGCGCAAAGCACCCAATCACCGAACCGGTTGTTAAACCGGCAGGATCCCACCACTGCACTGAGCCATCACCCTACTCGCAACATGGCAAAAGCTGGTATCAAACTGTGTGGGGAGAAATAACCCACAGGACTGCAGTTTCTGTTATTGGACTTCTGCTGCCCGTTTGAATAGGCACGGCTCTGGATTAGTTTTTTTGAGGAAGTTTTAAGAGGCACCTCAGAAAGAGCAATTCTGGGCGTTTTTAAGCAGCCTCTTCTGCAAATAGTTCTGTGTCACCTCACCAACGGGCGGCCCTCGTAATATCACTGGCCAAACTTCACACCGCTGCCAAGGAGGCAACAGATAAATGGCTGATCTGAATCTAAAAGGTTTGTTCTTCCTGCTATAGCAAAGAATCTGATGAAGAAAGAGAGGAACAATACATGTAAGATTCACAAGACAACTCACCAGGTCCCGAATGATTTCCTGAATCTGGCTTTGGGCCAACTCAACCTCCTCGGTGGGTCCTTCCAGAGTGATCTTCTCATCGCCGTCCGTGAATTCAATGTGAACCTAAAAAAAGCAAGCCGTGTCTGTCTACCTTCAAGAAGGGTTGTATGTCTTTCTCCTTCTGTCCTGGCCACTTTTTACAGAGGCACAATTGAGAACATTTTAAACAAACTGCATCCCTGTTTGATTTGGTGGCAAGCAATGCCTCAGATAGAAAGCCCATACAGAGAGTGTTGAGGACAACCGAGAAGATTATAGTAAGCTCTCTTCCCATTATTCAGGATACAACTTATGAGCGCTATATGCTTAGAGCTCAAAGCATTGTTAGTGACACCCATTTCATGGTCTATTTTTGTTGCTCCCCTCTGGGAGGAGGTTTTGAAGTATTTCTAGCAAGACTACCTAATAAGCCATGGTGGCGCAGTGGTTAGAGTGTAGTACTGCAAGTTACTTCTGCTGACTGCCGGCTGCCCAAAATTTGGCAGTTCAAATCTCACCAGGCTCAAGGTTGACTCAGATTTAAGCATCTTGAGTTTGGTTCTATTAAGAGAAGCAAAGAGCCCATTGGACCAGTCAAATTAGTGGGTTCTAGAAGCCACTACTGCAGGTTCGCTTGATGTGCGATGTGCGCCCAGGCGCAATGCAATAGAAATTGTTCTGCGCATACGCAGAACCGAAAAACAAGCCCGGAGAACCGATTCGGGGGCCATGGCAGGCCTGGGTTGCTGCCGGTTCCAGCGATTCAGGCCACCAAACCATTACCGGTTCGGCTGAACCGGTCCAACTTGTAGGAACCTACCACTGCTTCAAAATTTAACTCCTGCTTTCCCAGTATCCGCAAGAGAGAGGCAGGCTTTTATTTTTAAACAATATTTCATGCATTAAAACCAGAGATTTTTACTCTTGCTATTTTATTTATAGCTTTGTTATTTTAGGGATACTTGCCTTAGGGAGTTGCTGGGTAATTCTGCCAATATTCTGTCCTTTCTTCCCAATTATAAAACGATGTAACCAAGCTGGGGCCATTACTTCAGCTACCATCACACTCTTCGCCTAAGGAAAAGGTACAAGAAGAGTTTCCCGGCATCATTCACAAGAGTGACGTTGACAACCTGGTTACAGACAGGTCTCTATTCGAGTTAAGATATCTTTTCCTCTTTTAATTCATCCAAGGATTTTAGTTGTAATACACCCCTTTCTAGGGTAAGAAGCTGTCTGTAAGTAATTATATCCTGTTTTTGTACTATGTTCATATTTTCTATTGCATGTCTAGGAATTGCCCACATGGGTATCTTATCATTTAATTTGTATTGATATTTTTCCCAGACCCACAGTAAAGCATTCCTTAAAATATGACTTTTAAAATTCTTGTCCACTTTTTTGTTATATAGCAGGTAAGCATGCCAGCCATATACCAGATCATACTCCTCGATATTAAGTATCCTATCATTTGTTAAATTAATCCAATCACTAATTACAGATAAAGCTACTGTGTTGTAGTATAGTTTTAAATTGGGTAATTTCAAACCTCCCCTCTCACGCACATCTTGCATTATTTTTAGTTTTACTCTTGGCTTCTTCCCTGCCCATACAAATTTATTAATACCCTTCTGCCATTCTAGCAGGTTCACATCTTTTTTAAGTATAGGTAGCATTTGGAAAAGAAATAAAAATTTAGGTAAAATATTCATTTTCACTGCTGCATTCGAGTTAAGATATCAAAGCTGGCCACATCATTATGCCAGCAAGTGTTTTCAGTGCTGCAATATCTGCATTCTGCCTCCAGGTGTCAATAGGGCATCATTGCAGCATTCTCACACACCTTAGATGTGCAAGTTGGTCAATTACACCAAGCCAAAGTTAGTTAATCTTCAGTTTCCAGGATTCACATACTCGTATTTCCCCGAAAATAAAACCGGGTCTTATTTTCTTTTGGGCCACAAAATAAACACTAGGGCTTATTTTTAGGGGTGTCCCCCCATGTATGAGAGACCTACTTCTGTTTGCTTGCGGTGGGGATGGAGCTGCCCCACACCGGCTTCCCTCAGGGTCCCCGCAGCCAGGCCACCCACTCCCCGACACCTGCCTCACCTTCACCAGCCCCACCCAACAGGATCCCGCGTGGCCGTCGGTCCACTTCTGCTTGCTCGCGGCCGTAACGGAGCAGGAGGCTGAGCAATGCGTCGGTGCCGCAGTCACCAGGCAAGGTAGGGGGGGTGTAGCTGCTCCATGCGCCCCGCAGCCAGGCCATCCACACCCCGACACCTGCCTCGCGGCCATGGCACTAGTGTGCCGCTCAAGTCACCTGCTGCGCAGCCGTAAGCAAGCATAAGTCGGCTGGCGGCCACGTGGTCTCCTTCTGCGCATGGCTGCTGGTGCTGCCGCCGTGAGGCAGGTGTCAGGGTGTGGATGGCCTGGCTGCAGGAGCCATGAGGTAAGCCTGTACGGGGCGCATGGGAGAGCTCCACCCCCCCGCCTTGCGCCCACAGCACAGCAAGCAACAACCCTGGGTTGGACTAGAAGACCTCCAAGGTCCCTTCCAACTCTGCTATTGTATTGTAATAAGACGGAATGGGTGGACAACCAGCTGCGTCGGCTCTTAAGTAGGGCTTGTTTTGGTGGTAGGGCTTATATTAAAAAAACAAGCTAGGTCCTATTTTCAGAAAAACAGGTTATCCATTAAATCCTCATTTTGTGTCCCTCAAAGTCATCCAACTTTGGTGAAAACCAAACTTTCCTCCTCCTATTTTGAGTTAGGAAACAAAGGGGGGAAAATAGTTTTAAGTCCAAGAATGTCGTTGTTAAAAATAGAGGGTCGAATGACACAGAATATAATATAAAGATGTGCTATTACTGGATGGATTTAGGAGGACGTAACAAATTGTTATAATCTAAATTAATTCAAAATTTAGAATGCCTCGTATAAAATGAAGGAACAAGAGTTATAGTCAAATAAAAGATGGCTAATGATAAGAATGTAGGCATATATATTACATTGATAGTATGAGATTTTATATAAATTGTAAGTGAGGATTATGGAGGGGAGGCATAAAAGTTTTGTAACCAACCGACACGGTGGATGTAACTGGAAGATGTTTTTATGTTTTGTATGTGTAAGTTTGTCTTTAAAAAATAAAAATTCTTTTCATAGTAATAATAATAATAATAAATAGAGGGTAGAAATTCTCCCAAGCCTCAGTGTTTTGTTAGATAAAGTGACCCCACATTCTTCCCCCTCCCATTTAAGTGCCACTTTTGACCATCCAAAGATTGCCCATCTCTCTCCTCTTTCAGTTTGTTGAACGTGGTTTCCTGAAAAAAACACAATTGACTCAGTTCATAAGGACGCCACATCCTGTTTGGGATGTGCAATGGCCAAATGCATGTCAAATCAACATAATCTAAATCAAACGGAGCCTGCTTGACATAACATTAGTTCATTTTAAACAAAACAGCCGGGATCAAACCAAAGGGAAAATTAAAGGAAAATACACCTACTGCACAGATGCAACATTTTTACCTAGCTGGTCTTTAAAGTGTATGTACAACTTGTTTTCAGTTAAGTTACACCAGGGGTGAAATTCAAAATTTTCTATGGGCTTTGTGGGCGTGGCTTGGTGGTCATGTGACTGGGTGGGCATCAGTGGTGGGATTCAAATTTTTTTACTACCGATTCTATGGGTGTGGCATGGCTTGGTGAGCGTGGCTTGGTGGGCATGGCAGGAGAAGGATGCTGTAAAATCTCCATTCCCTCCCCACTCCAGGAGAAGGATACTGCAAAATCTCTATTTCCTCCCAATCAGCTGGGACTTGGGAGGCGGAGAATAGATGGGGCATGGCCAGCCAGAGGTGGCATTTACCGGTTCTCCGAACTACTCAAAATTTCCGCTACCGGTTCTCCAGAACTGGTCAGAACCTGCTGAATACCACCTCTGGTGGGCATGTGTGGCCAAGTTCAACATCACTTCTTTGCCCTAATGACCTAAAAAAGAAGACACACCAATCATTATACACAAAACAATGAAAGAGTGTACCTCTTTTATTGTTTTGTGAATAATAATTGGTATGTCTTCTCTTTGAATTTCACCCCATCTATCTACTTGTTTTCCCCAACCTGGTTTTGTTATTAAACTACATGTCCCAGCATCCTCGTAACCTCAGGGATAACGGGAGTTTCTGTGTGCCTGTGTGTTTCTGTGGGTTTATTTTTCTGTTTGATAAGACTCTTCTCTGTGATTAATATGTAGACGTATATACACACATATTATATACCATATTTTTCGGAATATAAGACGCACCAAAAAGAGGCTGAAAATCTGAGTGTGTCTTATACACTGAATACAGCATTTTTGGCCACCTGAAACCCCGCCCCCTTTGCAAAAATGCCCGTGCATAGCTTTATGGGGGCTTTTAGAGAGCTTCTGGGGGCTGGGGAGGGCAGAAATTTTACCCCCCTCCCAGCCCCCAGGAGCACTCTATAACCCTCCTAAAGGCTGTCCATGCACTTTTTTTGACAAAAAAATGAGGTTTTCATGAAAAATGGACTGTTTTTTGATCATTTTTTGGGGGGCACCTCCCAGGAGCACTCTGCAAGCCTCCTAAAGGCTATGTCTGCCCTTTTTTTGAAGAAAAAAAAAAAACAGGCTCGTTTTTGCAGAAAATGGGCCATTTTTGGGAGGTTTGCACAGTGCAAAAACTTTTTTTTAAATTTGCCTCTTCAAAACCTTGTTATGTCTTATACTCCAAAAAATACGGTACATAGGGAAATTAGGGAATTGTGTCTCCCAAGGGTAGACTATAGCTGAGTCAGCTCAAAATTGCCACCAATATTTTGGGTCTTTCTTTTAAATCAGAGGTTTCCAAACCTGGAAACTTTTAAGACTTGTGGACTTCAACTCCCAGAATTCCCCATGGGAGAGGGCATGGGCGGGGCCAACCAGGGGCGATTTTTACTGGCTCTGCGAACCGATTCAAATTGTCCCTACCACCTCTCCCAAGCTGGGCCGAGGCGGGTGAATTTCATCCCTGAGTTATCCAAATTCTAGGGGGAAAGACAGATTTCGTTTGTTGATTTTGGCACACCTGGCTGCTAAGGATGCTGCTGTGCTGATCCCATGTCAAATGTCCCAGGGTTACTGGGTCTTTGGGCGACTGTGGCAGAGGGTTACCTTGGCATAGACCTGAGTTAGGGCTGGCCCCAGTTTGTCCGGCTCTCCACGCAGAATGATGGTCTCCGAGCTGCTTTCAAGTGGCGGCATCTCCACTGAGACTCCCGTGGTGTCTAGGATTTCCTGCAAGGTGTTTCCTTTTGGGCCGATGATGTACTTGTGCTGGGACTTCTTCACCTCCACGGAGATGGTGGTGGTCTTGCGCTTCTGGAAGACAGCCAGAGGCAGCTTCAAAACCAGAAAAAGATGCAAAGCCAACCTTCATCTTAGCCTCCCAATAATCCTGTCGGAAGGAAAGACGATCCTCCACCTTTTCACTGGGGCTGATGCTTACATGTCCCGGAACAACATCAGGACTGAGAGTTGGAATTCATTGTTGGAATGTATTTCAATGCAACAACTATAGTAGTATTCAGCCTATAAATGACAATGGCCTTAAACACTCAAAGAGCCTTTTGGACCCGTTTCCCACAGAAAAGAAAACATCGGGAGCCACAAAACCCTTCCCTTGCCTGACTATTTCCTGAGCATCCACAAAGCTAGCATATGTAGTTGAATTAAACAATTCTGTTTTCTTCTAAAACTTTTCTTTTCTTGGGTTTATCCGTGGTTGGCCTACCAGGGTCGAAAGGCTCAATACATCGCAAGCCGGCGTCTTGCACATTGACGGTTGTGACGCACCTTTTGAGTGACAGGGAGCCGCAGCAGAGGTATGAAAGAGCCACATGCAGCTCCAGAGCCGAGGGTTGCTGTCCCTTGGCTTTGAGAGACAAGGCAGAGCTACAGCCAGGGGAATGATCAGATAAGAGGCAGCTTAGCCTGTAGTAGCAATGAGGATGTGGCAAATGCCTATCAAGTAACCCTCCTTAGATTCTTGGGCTTTAAACGTGGTGGGGAAGAAAGGTACTTTTTGATTTGCAAGGTTCTGTTAAGGTAACCTTACCATAAAGTAGAATTCGTTGTGTTTCCTGTCTGGACTCTCTTGCAAGGCTGACAGTAGCTGATCTCAAAGTATCAGACTTATGGCTTGAACAACATTGGAAAGTTTAAACACACAACACACACAACTGCACATCCAGGTGCTATATTCAGGTTGAAAAAGAGGTACGGCCTGGGTGAGAAATATGCCCCGTTTCTTCCCAGACACGAGGGAAAGGTTGGTATGAAATCCTTATCGGCCTCAAAGTCCTTCTATTTTTCCCCTCCTTTTATAACTGTTTCTTTCTTGTTTTTCGCTACCGAGAATCACTCAAGCGACACACATCAAAAGACGCAGAGGGTCACTGCTCTGAAATTGCTTGCCTAGCGAAACTGCCAGGTTTTCTGTTCAACTAGCAGCAAAAATGTGAGGATTGATGTTCCTAAGAATCAGTGGTGGGTTTCAAAAATTTTAGAACCTCTTCTGTAGGTGTGGCCTGCTTGGTGGGAGTGCCTTGCCAGCCATGTGACCAGGTGGGAGTGGCTTGCCGGCCATGTGACCAGGTGGAAGTGGCTTGCCAGCCGTGTGACCAGGTGGGAGTGGCTTGGCAGTCATGTGAATAAAAATATATATTAAAAAAAAAAGATTGGCAGTTCGGCGGTTCGAATCCCTTGCACCGCATAATGGAGTGAGCTCCCGTTATTTCTCCCAGCTTCTACCAATCTAGCAGTTCGAAAGCACGTAAAAGTGCAACTAGAAAAATAGGAACCACCTTTGGTGGGAAAGTAATCGCATTCCATGCACCTTAGTCATGACGGCCACATGACCACAGAGACATCTTCGGACAGCATTGGCTCTTCGGCTTTGAAACAGAGGTGAGCGCTGCCCCCTAGAGTTGGGAATGACTAGCACATATGCGCGAGGGAAACCTTTACCTTAGCCCCTTCTAACTTGAGGACTTTATGAAGTCACACCCAATAACTTGGAAATGTTTTTGCTCCCAATCTGTCATGTGTGAACAATCAGGCCTCCATGTGAAGGATTCGATTTCGCATTTTATTGTTCACAGGAATCATTTCAGACTAAGCATCTGTACCTGGGTAAGGTTCAATAGCATTCAAGGGAGATTGGCTTTTGTTTCCTTGTGGCTACATAGAGATTCTAAACTAATTCCCCATTTGACTCCTCCCCCTGGCTTTGCCAATCTCTCCCCAACACAATCCCAGCTACTCTGCCTCTGAGAAGGGATGGAAACTTGAAAAGACAAGGAAGAAAACTGCTGCCAGAGCGGAATAAGAAATATGGCGACAGATACTGCAATAGTGTGGACCCTCCGCCCCCCCCACCCCCGAGAGGTCTCCCAAGCACTACCTTGTCCTCGTAGATCTTGCGGATACGCAGAAGAGCCTGGGAGACAGGTTCCTTCTCCCCAGTAATGATGATCTCATCTTTGCTGACGCTGGGTGGCGGGATATTGATGCGTGCCCCTGTCTCCTGCATGATTTCCTGGACCGTTTTGTTGAAGGCCCCCGCGATGAATGGGTGGAAGACCTTCTCCAGGTTCAAGCGCTCCACGGCTCGTTTGTCCTATAAAAGGAAAAAACCCGGAGAAGCTTCAGCCTCACTAGAGATGAGCAAAGAGAAAGTCGGAGCTGAAGAAGCTTCTGGGATGAGAAGCAAAATGTCTTCAAAGAAAAACAAGGGAGTCCAGTTGCCTCTTGAAAAAAAGCACTTTCGGGACAGGCTTCCTTCTGTTCTACGTGACACAACTGAAGCTCTGGGAAGCCAGATTCACTTAACAGCCATGTGTTACTAACTTATCAACTGCAGGGATTCATTAACCGAGGACTGCCTGCAATTGTTGATTTATTTAAGAGCCGTGGTGGCGCAGTGGTTAGAGTGCACTACTGCAGGCTACTTCTGCTGACTGCCAGCTGCCTGCTATTTGGCAGTTCAAATCTAAACCGGGACCAAGGTTGGCGCAGCCTTCCATCCTTCCGAAGTTGATAAAAGGAGGACTCAGATTGTTGGGGGATGGAGGGGAAGATGCTGACTCTGTAAACCGTTTTAGAGAGGGCTGTAAAAGCACTGGGAAGCGATATATACCGTATTTTTCGGAGTATAAGACGCACCTTTTTCTCTCAAAAAAGAGGCTGAAAATCTGGGTGTGTATTATACACTGAATACAGCATTTTTTGCCTCCCGAAATCCCACCCCCTTTGCAAAAGTGGCTGTGCATAGCCTTTAGGGGGCTTCCAGAGTGCTCCTGGGGGCTGGAAAGGGCAAAAATGAGCAAAGAACAGGCTGTTTTTTGCCCCCACCAGCTCCCAGGAGCACTTTACAAGCCTCCTAAAGGCTATGCCCTTATTTTTGACAAAAAATGGGCCCGTTTTCATGAAAAATGGGCTGTTTTTTGCTCATTCCCCCCCCCCGAGCCCCAGGAGCACTCTACAAGCATCCTAAAGGCTATGCATGCCCTTTTTTTGACAAAAAATGGAGCTGTTTTCGTGAAAAGCAGGCCATTTTTGAGAGGCCTGCAGAGTGCAAAAACTTTTTTTTTTAATTTGCCTCTTCAATATCTTGGTGTGTCTTATACTCCGGTGCGTCTTATACTCCGAAAAATACAGTAAGTCTAAGTGCTTATTGCTATTTTCAATGGAAGCCTGGTGTGAAAAAAGACAGAAGCTTTTCCGAAATTAAGAAAAAACTAACATGCAAGAACCCTTCCTCGCCTTTTAGGAGAAAAGGTACTCATTAAAGTTTTTATTTGGTTAACTCTGTGGTAAAATGAACAGCACATAATTCCTCCTTTGAAAGACTTTGTTGTGAATGGGCAGAATTCACTGTAAATGAATAAAAGGATTTCTTGCTGGAAGAAGGATTTTGTTTCATACTCTTGGGAAGACTCAGTCAGAACAGAGTGCCTGCTCATCGTTCTAGAATCAAGACATAGCCGCATCAACTGCAGAGGACATTCAATATTATCTCTTGCGAACTTCAACGTCGCCATCCTGTCGCCTTTCGGAGAAAAGGAGAGGCGCCCAGCCGCTCACCTGCTCTGCTGAGATGAGCAAGATCTCATGACGTGCTTTCTCGATGCCTTCTTTGGTGCCAGTGATCTTAATCTGGCTGCTGGGATCCTCGGGCCGCGGGATGTTGATCTTGGTGGCCGTCTTGAGCTCGAGCTCCTGCAGTTTCTCGCCGTTCTTGCCGATCACAAAGCGATGGTGTTCTTTGGGGATTGTGACAGTAGCTGAAGCCTGTGGGAAGGAGTGATGTATGGAGAGGGATTAAAGCATCTGAGGGGGTAGATTCGCTAGAAAAACAGACAAAGAACAGAAATTTACCCAAGGTCAAGCTGTCAACTCTGAGAACCTGGCCAAAGCCATCTTCTGCTGCTTCATAGTTGCCACAAACTAGTAGAGGGGAAGGGGAGACATGATAACCTAGCTAGCAGTCAAAACAAAAAGCTTTCTCATGGGAACCAAGGTCAGATACACAGGTGGCTGTTGAAGAGAGGAAAGTTAATCAAGGAGCCAGCCAAAAGTCCGGAGTGAAGAATGTAACCTTTGATAATAAGGGAGGAGATCGATTACTATTTTATTATGCTACTACTGTGTTTCCCCGAAAATATGACTCCTGAAAATAAGGCCATGCCATATTTTTCAGATGGGCAAAAATATACGCCCTCCCCCGAAAATAAACACCTTGGACAACCCTCCCCCCTCCAGCCAGCCAGAGCGCCACTCACCAACCTAGCGGTATCCTGAAGGCGGCAAGCTGCAGGAACGTGTGTGTGTGTGTGTGTGTAAAGGCGCCCTTCAGGATACTGCTAGATCGGTGACTAGCGCTGTGCTCAGCTGGAGAGGAGGGTTGCCAGGTGTTACTCTCTTGTGAGCGGGCTTCCGAAGAGCCGGCCCACAACCATAGAGCATACTCCCAGAGCAGTCACTGCTAGAAGTCTCGGCAGCCGATCTCGGCAGCCGATCAGAAGAAGCCATGCTGGGACGGCGGCAGCAGTGGTTTGGCCTTGCAGGGAGAGCTGGGCCAGGGCATGGTGAGGCTAGGAGGCGCGCAAGCGGGGAATGGAACACCCGCTCGTGCAACCCCCCTCTCCAGCCATGCAGAGCGCCATTCACTGACCTAGAGGTATTCCGAAGGCGCCGAGCCACGGGAGCAGAAAACAGGGACTCACACAGCTTGGCGCCTTCAAAATACCTCTAGGTCACTGAATGGCGCTGTGCCCAGCTGGAAAGGGGGTTTGCCAGGTTGCTACTCATTAGCGCGGTCACCTCATGGCTGCTGTGTTGCGCTGCTGCGACAGTGCAACACAGCCATTCGCCCTGAGGCTGTGCCCGGCTCTTCGGGAGCCCGCTCGCAAGAGAGCAGCTGCCCAGCAACCCCAAAACAATAAGCCCTCCCCCAATAAGGCCCAAGCCATATTTTGGGGGTCAAAAGAAAATAAAACCCTGTCTTGTTTTCGAGGAAACATGGTAGTTAATAACCCGGCGTTGCTCAGGTATTTATTTATAGGGGGGAAATGTCCGGACTAAACGTAATTTCTAATGCTGGATTTTCCCCCTTACTAGAGGGAACCCCTTTGTGGAGTACTGTGAAGCCATTACCATGGCAACTCCACTGCGCCATAGAGTAGAAGCCATTTTACGGCAGTACATTAGAAGCTATTTTAAGGCACAACAGGCTGTATCTTCACAGAACACTCCCCCCCCCTCCCCAAGGAATGTATCCCCCAGACTGTTCAAAGGTGCTCCAACAGAACTGGGGCCAATAGGTCAATGGCCCCAGATTCTGTTGAAGGCAGCCTTCTACAAAAGATCCGATTTGCCACCAGTTTTTGAAGGACGACGACAAAGTCAATGTGTCACCCTGGAAACCCTTAAATAATGTCAACTGTAATATTTTAAGTGCTGACTTGGAAGCAGGAGATGGTGAAAACATCACCGTAAGGACTGCCAGGGAAGCTAACTTTTGATGCGTCACCTGGGTTTGAAGTCGAGCGACAATTTCCTTCCGTGCTTTCATCACAGAGTCGAGTTTGCCAGTCACCATGATGGACAGGCCCTGGTCCTTGGCCAAGGAAAGCTCAATATGAGCCCCCGTCTTCTGCATGATGTCCACGCAGACTTTGGCCTCGTCGCCTTCTCCAAACTGGCTGTTGTCCTTGTAGCGTCGCTCTTCCAGAGGGACGTGAAACACCTGTCCGGAAGAACCAGGCACTGTTATTGAAATGCTACAACAGGAGTTTGAAACTCTTATTTCCACTGAGGGCCACGTTAAGGTTTTGTTTTACCTCGGAGGGTTGGGGTGGTGATGGCTGGGGGTGGCCATGATACAGGACTGGTGGAGGGGGCACCTGTGGAGGCCACGAGCTAAGGCAGGACTTCCCCAAGACCCTCCCTCACTCTCATAATCTCCTCCCTCACTTCCCTTATATCCTCACATTATTTTTATATTATAATATATATTATATTTATTATATTATACAATACAAGGATTCCCTTGAGGATTCTCATCCATGGAATTCTTCCCAAGCTCTCTCTCTAAGTTTATTGAAATTAGCTCTCTTAAAGTGCAAGACTCTAGTTTGACTTTACAATACAATAGCAGAGTTGGAAGGGACCTTGGAGGTCTTCTAGTCCAACCCCCTGCCTAGGCAGGAAACCCTATACCATTTCAGACAAATGACTATCCAACATCTTCTTAAAGACTTCCCGTGTTGGGGCATTCACAACTTCCAGAGGCAACTTCTGTTCCACTGATTAATTGTTCTAACTGTCACGAAATTTCTCCTCAGTTCTAAGTTGCTTCTCTCCTTGATTAGTTTCCACCCAGTGCTTCTTGTTCTACCCTCAGGTGCCTTGGAGAATAGTTTGATTCCCTCTTCTTTGTGGCAACCCCTGAGATATTGGAAGACTGCTATCATGTCTCCCCTAGTCCTTCTTTTCATTAAAATTATGAATATAATATATTATATATTATTATAATCCTCACATTCTGGGCATAAATTGTTTCAACTTCTACCGTCAAAACGATGTTATAGAGCCATGCACAGCAAGACAACTAGACACAGTTTTTCCCCGAATGCCATCACTCTGCTAAACAAATAATTCCCACAACACTGCCAATAATTTACCAAGATTGTATTACTATTCTTCTTCTCCTCCTTCCTAGTCTCTCTCTCTCTCCCCACTTATGACTATGACCATGTTGCTTGTATCTTTCCATTTATATTGTTTTTATTGTTTACTAGTACGATTTGATAGCTTATTAGTAACCTTGGCTATCACTAAAAGATATCACTGTGGTATCTTTTTATTCTTGATGAATGTACTTTTATCTCCTTATGTACACTGAAAGCATATGCACCCAAGACAAATTCCTTGTGTGTCCAATCACACTTGGCCAATAAAGAAGTCTATTCTGTTTTCTTATTTCTCCTTCCCCCTTCATTCTCCTTTCATCTTCTTTCTTTCCTTCTTTCCCTTCCCTCTTTCCCTTTCTCCTTTCCTGTCCCTTCTTGCATGCTCAAATGCAAAAGGGGAAACATTTCTCCTTTTTTGTTTTGTTTTTAGTTTGCTTTGATGGCCCTTTGCCAGCAAAAAAAAAAAAAAAAGCCCAGGGCAGGGGCGCACGCAACACGACCACACATACCCACACACTGGAATTCCTTTTTTGCTGGAAGAGGACTACAGGAAACTGTCGTAGCCGAAAACGGAGCATGGGCTCTGTTTTCACTGGCAGAAGCACCACAGGGCAAGTCTTCACTGCTTCCACGGGCCGGTTCTTTATACCCCATGGACCTGATGCGACCCCTGTGCTACAACATTTCCAGACGCTCTTGCTGGATCCTAAGAGAAATCCTAAGGGGTTGCCACAAAGAAGCGGGTGGGAGGGGTGGGGGGGTTCAACCTCTTCTCCATAGAATCTAAAGGCAGGACTAGAAGCAATGGGTGGAAACTCATCCAGGAGAGAAACAACCTAGAACTAAGGAGAAATTTCCTAACAGTCAAAACAAATAACCCAATCCATCCACAGAGGTTTTTAAGAAGAGACTGGATAGCCATTGGCCTGAAACGGTCCAGGGTCTCCTCCTTGAGCAAAACCGGTTTACCAACCTTTCGGACCTCACTAAATTCACAATTTTAAATCCCGCGGACCACTCATGTGACTGGGTGGGCGTGGCCAACTCAACGTCACTCACGTCGAGGGGCGCCTTGCCAGCGTCTACTGCCACTCCTCACCAGCCCGCTTCGGGCTCCTTAGGGCCCCAAAGGGAAGCAGTTGCTGGAGCTAAGCAGCCACCACGAGAAAGAGTCGGCAAAACAGCTCAGTTCAAATTGGATCTGACTGAGAAGGAGGTTCAGCAGAAGCACCCCATTGAAGACTTCGAGCAGGCTTTCCAAGCAGAGGGAAGACCTACAGAAGTGCAAGGCCAGGTGCCGGCGCCTGGAGGCTCAGTGGGCTGAGATGGTCAGCTAGTTCCAGGCCATGATGCTGTCCCACTGGAATGAGGCCCTCCGGCTCTTCGCCACCAGCAGCACTTCCCTCCAGCCTTCACCCACACCAGGAGGCTGAAGCAGACCCAAGATGGAATTTCTTCCCCCCTCCGACCTGCACAAAAAGATCCCGAAGGGGGAAATTCTCTGCAGCAACACAAGAGTTCATTGCAGGTATCCAGCCCAGGGGCCGTAGTTTGAGGACCCTTGATTTAGTGCAACATAAAAAATGCAAATCATTTTTCTGTGGACCATCAACATTTTCTCGCAGACCACTAGTTGGTGACCACTGGACTAGAAGACCCCCAAAATGCCTTCCTACTTGTTCTTTGGATCATGCCCAAAGAATTGATCCAGAACACCAAATCATATTTCCCCGGGGCGGTGTGTGTGTGTGTGTGTGTGTGTGTGTGTGTGTGTGTGTGTGTGTGTGACCAGAGTTGGAGTCCACCCATCTTAAAGTGGCATAGGTTGATAAACTAATTCCCTGGTGATCGTAGCAGGGTGTCAAACGCCCTTGGCCCCAATTCCATGTCCCCCTTTCCAAGCAGAATTCAATCTATAGAGATTTTAAACGAGGTTGGGGGTGTGGGGTGTGGGGGAGATATTACAATTCTGTCTTTTCATTTCCCTGCCTTTATGATTAATTTTCCAGACCAGTGGCTCTTAAATGGTTTGACCCAAATTATCTCTCTCCCCTGTTTCCAACAAAGCCATTAACCCACAACATCCCCACAATAAAATAGGCTCTGGGGGAATCCTTGGTGGTCCTTGAACTTGGTTGTTTTCTTGCAGACGTTTGTTGACCAAAACTAGGTAACATCATCAGTGCAAGATGTAGGTTTGTGGAGAGGAGGAGGAGGAGGAGGATGGCGACAATGACGATTGTGGGATCCTTGGTGTTCTCTGAGCTTGGTTGTTTTCTTGCAGACATCTCATGCCCCAAACTAGGTAACATCATCAGTGCAAGAAGGGAGTAGGGTTTGTGGAGAAGAAGAGGAGCAGGAGGAGGACTGTAGCAGTGATGGGTTTCAAATTTTTTTAGAAACTCTTCTGTAGGTGTGGCCTGCTTTGTGGGAGTGGCTTACCGGCCATGTGACCGGATGGGAGTGGCTTGCCAGCCACGTGACCAAGTGGGAGTGGCTTGGCAGCCATGTGACTGGGTGGGTGTGGCCAACTTGTAAAATGTGGTGAAACTCATTTAACAATGCTCTTGCTTAGCAACCAAAATGTTGGCTCAGAAACTCTGGCATTTGAAGCACGCAAGTCTTAAAGCTGTCAAGTTACAAGACCCTTGCACCCCTAACCCTTTAGAAAAAAAATCCCCAGGGGTATTCGAAGTTGACAGCTTTAAGACTTGTGGACTTCAACTCCCAGAATTCCTCCTCCAGTCATGTTGGCTCAGGAACTCTGGCATTGAAGCACGCAAGTCTTAAAGCTGTCAAGTTACAAGACCCTTGCACCCCTAACCTTTAGGGGGGAAAAACCCAGGGGTGTTCAAACACCCACTTGGGAGGACAAGACATCAGTAAAGGTTGCTTCCAACTCACACACGTGTTTTCTGTGAGAGATCACACCAAGGGTGGGATGCAGCTGTTTCGGACTGGTTTGGGATGCTAATTTTGCATCTGATTTGCCAAACTGGTAGTTAGAAAGACTGGCTGGCCATGCCCATCCCTCCCCAGGAGCCTCCATATGGCTTGTTGATCATGCCAGATAAGTGCAAGGCCTGCGCAGAGGCTCTGGGAGGGTGAAAAACAAGCTTCCCAGAAGTTCTGGAAGTCGAGAAATGGGCCTGTTTCTGGACTCCAGAAGCTGGGGGAGGAGGCCATTTTCGCCCTCCCGGAGGCTCAAAGAAACTCTCCAGAGCCTGGGGAGGGCGAAAAATAGGCCTCCTGGAAGTCCAGTAACGGGCCTGTTTCCATCCTTTGGAGGGCCTCCAGAGCCTGGGGGAGGACGTCTTCTCCCTCCCAGAGGTTCGAGGAAAGCCTCCAGAGCCTGGGGAGGGTGAATATGACCTCCCATGCCATGGTGCGGGATGCCGAGTAGGCCACGCCCCCCCATGGCCATGCTCAACCAGCAACTGGACAGATAACCAGTTGATAAATTTTTTCAATCCTATCCCTGGATCACACCACACTGCGCGCTGCACACACCTCCTCCGCACGCTCACCTGGGTGATGACCGAAGATTTGATAGGCCGGATTTTGTTCCATACTCCTGTGAACTCACTGGATCTTTCCCCCGGAGCCCCCTTTTCTGGGAGCGGCGGGAAAGCTTCCAAGTAAGTGGGGATGTAGGCCTCATCTTCTGGGACACCACCTGCTTGGAGCAGAGACCACAAAGAAACCAATATTACAAGACCATAAAGAGAGAAATGTATGAAGACAACGGCTCTTTTGAGTGAACTTCAATTAAATAGATGTTGTGGCCCAGCAGGAGCCACTGGAGCTGCCACCAGACTCCAACAGCGAGGGGCCCTATGAGTCAGCTCTGGAGGATATGGAGGACCATGGACAGGGTTCTGACTCCAAGCAGGGCACAGAGAGGCTGGTTAGCCACCAGAAGGCGCCTGAGCCTTGGACCAGTGGGGAGGAGACAAGGGAGAGTGAGCCGGATGCCAGCAATGAGTTGTTCCTAGGTGCTCGGCACCAAAGAGCTAATAGGCGTCAGGAACAGTTGCACAGTTACAGGAGGTAATTGCACTCAGCTGGTGGTCATTAGGCTCCTCTCCAGACTACAAAAAGGCTGCTTGTGCACACGCCCCTCTTGCAGAAGTCAATGCAGGAATGAATGTCGGAGAACATTATTGTGAGCTTGGCAGGCTGGATTGCTGCCAAGCCTTATCTGTGCTGGATTGCTGCTCAAGCTTGTCTGTGCCGGTTTGTTGCCAAGGACCTGTCTGTCTGTTACTTAAATGCCGTAACTTATCTTTGGCTCGGAGTGTGTGTTGGTGTGGGACAAGAGGGGTCAGAACAAATAGATAACCCTCAACTTACAAGCCGGTCGTTCAGTGACCGTTCGAAGTTACAACGGCACTGGAAAAAAGTGACTTATGAGCGGTTTTGCCACTCATTGGCCGTGAGGATGTTCTTCCTGCGCCAGCATCCTTCACCAGCATAACCCTCTCACCTCGTGATTCTTCGTCCCTCAGGCCGCTGCGGTGCTCAGCAAAGCTCTCGGGTGTTAACACAGCGACTGAACTCATTGTTTCAAACCCAGATTTGCGCGATTCCGATACTCCACTGGGGGGGGGAGAGAGAGAGAGAGAGAGAGAACGAGAGAGGTGGGAGGGAGGAGGAAAGAGAAAAAGAAAGATAGATGAAGGAAACAAGAAAAAGAACAAAAGATAGATAGATAGAAAGAATGGAAGAGAGAGAGAGAGGGAAGGAAGTGGGAGGGAGGAGGAAAGAAAGAAAGAAATAGGAAGGAAACAAGAAAAAAAGAAAGAACAAAAGAAAGAAAGAAAGAAAGAAAGAAAGAAAGAAAGAGGTAAAGGGAGGAGGGGAAGGGATGAAAGAGAAGGGGAGAAGGAAGAGGAGAAGGGGAAGGAAAGAAGGAAGGGATAGAAAGAAGAGAGGAAGAGAGAAAGAAATAAAAAAGATGGAGGGAGGGAGAAGGAGGAGGAAAGGAAAGGGGTAGAGAGAAAGAAAGGAAGGAGGAAGGAAGGGAGAAAGAAAGAGGAAAGAAACAAGAAAAAAGAAAGAACAAAGAACAAAAGAAACAGGGAGAGAGGGGGAGGAGGGGAAGGGAGGAGAGAGACGGGGAGAAGGAAGAGGAGGGGAAGGAAAGCAGGAAGGAATAGAGAGAAGAGAGGGAGAGAGAGAAAGAAAGAAAAAAGATGGAGGAAGGGAGGACGAGAAGGAAAGAAGGGGAGAGAGAAAGAAAGGAAGGAGGAACGGAGGGAGAAAGGAGGAACGGAGGGAGAAAGAAGAAAAGGGAGGGGGAGGGAGGAGGGGAAGGGGAGGGAGGAGGGGAAGGAAAGAAGGAAGGGAGGAAGGAAGAGAGAGAGAGAGAGAAATACAGACAGACAAACAGACAGACATGTCAGAGATGTCCTCCTTTGGAAGAGGCCTTATTGAACCCTAAGCATGGCTGGCATTTACTCACAAGATGCCAGCTCAGCTCTACTAAACGATCCGCCTGGATCCATCCCAACTTGAAACCTGGTCTTCTGCCTTGCCCAACGGTTTTGATTTTAACAATCCCGTTGCAGAGAATCCCATTCACTGATTTACATCTGATTTACACCCTCCACCGTCATCAGTGCTCTCTGCAGGCCGCCCACTCCTAACTCCACGGCAAAGCGCGGCGTTCCTCCTCGGCTTACCTGCAAAATGGTCAAATGCCGGAAAGGTCCGTCCGAAGGAAGGCTACCTGTGGCGCTTCAGCGTGACAGCAGCTTTGGTCCTGCCGGGAGAATTGAACAACCTCGTTCTTAAGATGAAACATGGGAAACCCCAATCCAGTGCAAGAAGCCCCCAGCCCCAAAGTAAGATATACACAGCTAAGCAGTTATAGCAATGGAAGGCATATTTAAAGATTAGGGGAGTGGGTCGTCTATCCTTCCCCAAGAACTTAGTTCTGTTCTATGACCGAGATGGTGAATGTATGGCCCGCAGAGCCATCTCTCCGGGCACGCCAGCCGTCACCCCCTGCTCTTCCGGAAAAGCCTCCGGAGCCTCCGTTTCTGCTGTTTTATTGTTAATTTATTGTTGATTGTTCTAAACAGATGGTTGTTATTGTTTTTTTAAAGATTTTTTAGACAGAGATAGACAAGACACAACACACAAAACCATCCTCCATTACATACAGTGTGCTGATTGGTTACCAATTTATATGAATCACATATTATCAAATCGAATATGTTTGTAAACATTATTATCATTATATCTCATTTGTTTGACTATCACTATTATTCTTTCATTTTAAACGAGATTTACTGAATATTGAGTTCATTTATAACAATTCATTAAATCATCTTCAATCTATCCAATAATAATATATCTTTATGTTATATTCAATATCATTCTATTCTTCTTGTATTAATAACATTCTCTAATATCTTTCATTTCCATGTTTTTTTATCTAACTATTGGTAAAATAAATCCCATGTCTTATGATATACAATACAATAGCAGAGTTGGAAGGGACCTTAGAGGTCTTCTAGTCCAACCCCCTGCCTAGACAGGAAACCCTATACTGTTCCAGACAGATGGCTATCCAACATCTTCTTAAAGACTTCCAGTGTTGGGGCATTCACAACTTCTGGAGGCAAGTTGTTCCTCTGATTAATTGTTCTACCTGTCAGGAAATTCCTCCTCAGTTCTAAGTTGCTTCTCTCCTTGATTAGTTTCCACCCATTGCTTCTTATTCTACCTTCAGGTGCCCTGGAGAATAGTTTGACTCCTTCTTCTTTTATAAAGAATAAACTCCCTCTTCAATTATAAAATTGTTTTATCTTCTGGTTCTCTAATTTCAAATGTCAATTTACTCATTTCAGCACATTCCATTATTTTATGAATAACTTCCACCTGCACTGGTATTTTCTCATAAACGGATGGTTGTTAAGTCAATGACTCCCTGTAGTCTTTTTGATGCTCCGGCTGCAGGAGGACGCAGGCATTACAGATTTCCTGGAAATATTCACATGTGGATGTACTGGACCTTCCACTCTCAGTATTCCCCAACGGCATAGACAAAAACCTACATCAGCACTATATATATATATATATATATATATATATATAGATAGATAGATAGATAGATAGATAGATAGATAGATAGATAGATAGATAGATAGATATAGATATAGATATATAGATATAGATATATATACACACACACATATACATATACACATATACATATACACATATACATATACATACATACATACATACATACATACATACATACATACATATGTTGCATTTGTGCTGATAAATAAATAAAGGGAGACTAGTATAGATCTATTTCAAGCTATTTAGCTCTCATCAGCTAGCCATACCCTTACTGGGATTCAAAGGCAATAGTAAAAATAATGGCTTTCTGTCTGGATGGTCTCTTGTGATGAGCCGATAGACAGAGAAAGGAAGCAGTATGCTTCCTCCCATATTTGGGCATACCAGGGGTTTTGACACAATACATACATACATACATACATACATACATACATACATACATACTCAAAAAGCGCAAGAAAGGATGTTCTTTCTACGCCAACTCAGGAAGCTCAGACTGCCCAAGGAGCTGTTGATTCAGTTCTACAGAGGAATGATTGAGTCTGTCTTCTGTATCTCTATAATTGTTTGGTTTGGCTCTGCAACCCAACAAGACAGACACAGACTTCAGAGGATAATTAGAACTGCAGAAAAAACAATTACTACCAACCTGCCTTCCATTGAGGACCTGTATACTGCACGAGCAAAAAGAGGGCTGTGCAAATATATCTACAGACCCCTCGCATCCTGGACATCAATTGTTTCAACTCCTACCCTCCAAATGACGCTAAAGGGCACTGCACACCAAAATAACTAGACACAAGAATAGTTTTTCCCCGAACGCCATCACTCTGCTAAACAACTAATTCCCACAACACTGTCAAAATATTTACTAAGACTGTATTACTATTATTCTTCTCATCCTTCCTAGTACCTATCACTTTCAACTTATGACTATAACCATGTTGCTTGTAACTTTACAATTTATAGTTTTTATTTGTTTCCTAGTATAATTTGATTGCTTATTAGTAACCTATGACTATCACTAAGTGTTGCATCTTATGAATCTTGATGAATGTTTTTTTTTAATGTTCGCTGAGAGCCTATGCACCAAAGACAAATTCTTTGTGTGTCCAACTACACTTGGCCAATAAAGAATTCTATTCTATTCTATTCTATTCTATTCTTTTTTTGCAATTTTTTTTATTTTTAAACATAAAAAAATTCTCATCCATTACATACAGCATGTCGTTTGGTTATAAGTGTTTTTGCATCCATATTCTCAATTACATATACAATCACAGATTTTCCGTCTAATATAACTAGATACCTTACTTTCATTGTACAACATATATTCAATTACGATTAATATTTCTTTCTTTTCAATAAACCTAATTCCCTTACATTCTTGATTGCCTGTTTAATAACAATATACCTTTACATAATCACTTATCCCATTTTAAATATTTTTACAGTATAAATTTTTTTTACCAACAATTTATATTTGTATATCACTATTTTCAATTATGCATAATCCCATCAGTCATCTATCGAGTATGCTTATTCTATTCTATTCTATTCTAGATACAAGAACAGTTTTTTCCTGAACGCCATCGCTCTGCTAAACAAATAATTCCCTCAACACTGTCAAACTATTTACTAAGTCTGCACTACTATTAATCTTCTCATTGTTTCTATCACGCATCTCCTCCCACTTATGACTATATAGCTGTAACTTTGTTGCTTGTATCCTTACGATTTATACTGATTGTTTCCTAGTATGATTTGATTCTTTATTTGTACCCTGGGACTACCATTAAGTGCTGTACCTTATGCTTCTTGACGAATGTATCCTGTCTTTTTATGTACACTGAGAGTATATGCACCAAAGACAAATTCCTTGTGTGTCCAATCACACTTGCCAATAAAGAATTCATTTCTATGCTGTGCTGTTCTGTTCTACTCAGAGGATGCTCTGAGGAGAACGCTGATAATATCTGCACTGTTAAAATAAGCTGGGTCTCCTCTCTAATCAGACATCAAACCCCTTCCTCTGTCCACAACGCTATCTTTTCTCTTGCCCAGCTCTTATTAAGGCAAAGCACCGCTAAGCTTCCTCGGCCCCCAAACTACGGCGAGGATTTGAGAGAAAGCCTCTTATAGCCGCCAGGAATTAATCATGCTTGGCTCTCACCTTCCCATCAGCCCCGAGTCGAGTGGCAGGGTGTGCGGGCGAGGTGGGGGAATTGTAGGAGGAACAAAATGTATGCCCACCCAAGCACACACAAGTGTGCACACTTGGTTCATGGAGACTTTTCTAGTGGCGGAATAGGCTTTTGTAAAAGAGAGGCCTCTGTAGATCCTTTGAGTAGCGCTATCTAATCCACATTAAGGCCATAGCAAAAGAGAGGGTGGGGGGAGAAAGTGTTGTAGCCTGCCAGCGGCCAGTGGATCTGGCAGCAGATTCGGACAGTGAGGAGGTTGGGGAGGAACCTGGGCCATTCCTGGAGTTTGGGGAAGTCTCTGATGAGGGCTCTGTGTCGGAGGCAGAGAGGGGACCAGGGCCATCGGACAGCGTGACCCGTCAAAACCGTGCTCGACTAAACCGCGCCGCTGACGTCATCAACAGGGCGACAACAGCCAGCGTGGAGAAAGAAGGGCGCTTTAAATAGTGCTTTGAAAGCAAGCCAATTCAACTTAAGGTAAGGGTTAGGTTTAGGGTTAGGTTTAGGGTTAGGGTTAGTTTAGGGGGATTAGGTTTAGGGGTTAATTTTAGGTTTAGGGTTTACAGCATGCTTCTGTCTCCGCGCTGTTGTCGCCCTGTTGATGATGTCAGCGGCGCGGTTTAGTCGGGCACGGTTTTGTCGGTGAACCATCAGACAGTTATCAGCTGCCTTCAGAGTCAGATATCAGTGAGGCTGATGAACAGCTGGAGCCTGTTCCTACTGTGCGCATGCGCAAAGTTGCCAGCTGAAGGAACCAGCTAAAGAACGAGGGTCAACTTAGGAGTAAGGCCACAGGTGGACAATGAATGGCCCCTCCCAGAGGAAATAAAAGAGGAGTGAAAGGGGAGTGGAGTTTGCAGGAGACCATTAGTTCGCTTCATTGGTTCATGACTCTTGGAGACTCCTTGCCAAGTTTTGCAGATCTCGACCTGGCAGCTCTCCAAGCCAGATATGGTCGGTGACTGTAAATCCTCCCTTGAAAGACTTTGCTGGATGTGAATGAGCAGAATTCACAATCAATTAATTAAAGGGTCTTTTGTCGGGACAAGGAGTTTACTTCATGCTCTCGGGAAGCCTCGGTCAGAACAGAAAGAGACCTTTTTTAAAAAAGTTTTTTTATATTTTAACTGAACAAAAACACACACAAAAAGGAATCATCCTTCATTACATCTTGTAGAAAGCGTGTTGATTGGTTACAGATAACCTTTGTGCATTTCTTCCACAGTCAATACTTATAGTTCATATGAGATTATACACTTTAAGTCAAAAATCTTTGCATATCTTTCTATCAATGTACCACAATTCTCATTTGACTACAATTATACTTAAAGACACAACCACACAATGGCATTCATTAGCTATTTCAAAAAAATCCTCCAATTACAACTTTATGACATCTTTTAAATAAAAGTCAATTAATAAAGTTTCTAAACCTTTTTTGAATTGGGGGGGGGAGAACCCTGGGTGGAGTGGGGGGTGGGAGAAGAGATGTCATCCAAGGTACAACAGACAGAAATCAATAATTTAAAGCTAAAGAAACTAGAAGTACAGGTAGTCCTCGCTTTACAACCGCAATAGAACATTTCTGCTGCTAAGCGAGACATTTGTTAAGTGGATTCTGCCCGGTTTTACGATCTTTTTTGCCAGAGTTGTTCAGTCAATCCCTGCAGTGGTTAAGTTATTAGACCATGGGTACCAAACTCAAGGCCCAGGGGTGCTTACATCTGGCCGCAAAGGATGAGCCTGTGGTGCTTCTGCCAGTGAAACGGAGCAAGGAAGGGCCGCACGAACTCCGTTTACACTGGCAGAGGGCTGCAGGATGCTGCCCAAGCCTAAAACACACACCCCTCTAACCACCGTTTTAGCTGGCAGCGGGCTAGCAAAACAAACTGAAAATGAAACACAAGGGGAAACGTTTCCCCCTTTTGCATTTGAGCAGGCAAGAAGGGGCAGGAAAGGAGAAAGGGAAAAGAAAAAGATGGGAAGATGGGAAGAGAGCAAGGAAGGAAAAAGAAGGAAAAAGAAGGAAAAAGAAGGAGGAAGAAATTTCCTGACAGTTAGAACAATGAATCAGTGGAACAGAAGTTGCCTCCAGAAGTTGTGAATGCCCCAACACTGGAAGTCTTTAAGAAGATGTTGGATGGCCATTTGTCTGAAATGGTATAGGGTTTCCTGCCTAGGCAGGGGGTTGGACTAGAAGACCTCCAAGGTCCCTTCCAACTCTGTTATTGTATTGTAAAGGAGAAGGAAGAGGGAAGGAAAAAGAAGGAAGGAAGGAAGAAGATTATGAGGGGGCATAGGTCTGAGGGAAGTCTTGCCTTAGCACTTAGCCACCACAGGTAACCCAAACATGAGTGATGTTGAGCTGAGATGCCCCCCCCCACATACACACACCCCGAGGTCAAACACAACCCTGATGCAGCCCCTCAATGAAATCAAGTTTGACACCCCTGAGTTAGACACTACACTTGGCTTGCCCAGTTGACTTTTGCTCGTCAGAAGGTGGCAAAAAGGAAATCACGTGATGGCAGGGACAGAGGAACCGTCATAAATATGAACCGGTTGCCAAGCGTGCAAATTTTGATTGCGTGACTATGGGGATGCTGCAACGGTTGTTAAGTGTGAAAAATGATTACTTTTTTCAGTGCTTCTGTAATTTTAAACAATCACTAAATGAACTGAGAATAAAATAGAATAGAATATAGAAGAGAATAGAATATAGAATAGAAATAGAATATAGAATAGACTAGACTAGAAGAGAATATAGAATAGGAATAGAATATAGAAGAGAATAAAATATAGAATAGACTAGAATAGAATATAGAATAGGAATAGAATATAGACTAGACTAGAATATAGAATAGGAATAGAATATAGAAGAGAATAGAATAGAATATAGAAGAGAAAAAAATAGAATATCGAATTGAATTGAATCGAATAGAATAGGAGAATAGAGAATAGAATAGAATATAGAATATAGAACATAGAATAGAACATAGAATAGAATAGAATATAGAATATAACAGAATATAGAATAGAATAGAATATAGAGTAAAATAGAATATAACAGAATATAGAATAGAATAGAATATAGAGTAAAATAGAATATAACAGAATATAGAGTAAAATAGAATATAACAGAATATAGAATAGAATATTGAATAGAATAGAGAATAGACTATAACAGAACAGAATAGAGAATAGAATAGAGAATAGAGTAGAATAGAATTCTTTATTGGCCAAGTGTGGTTGGACACACATGAATTTGGTCCATAGGCTCTCAGTGTACATAAAAAAAAAATGCGTTCATCAAGAATCATAAGATACAACACAGTGATAATCATAGGTTACTAAAAAGCAATCAAATTATACCAGGAAACAATTAAAAACAATATAAATCGTAAAGATGCAAGCAACTAGGAAGGGTGAGAAGTAATACAATCTTAGAAACTAATTTGACAGTGTTGTGGGAATTAGTTGTTTAGCAGGGTGATGACATTCGGGGGAAAAACTGGCCTTGTGTCTATTTGTTCTGGTGTGCAGTGCCCTATAGCGTCGTTTTGAGGGTAGAAGTTGAAAAACATTATGTCCAGGATGTGAGGAGTCTTGTAGATATTTTCACAGTCCTGTTTTTGACTCCTGCAGTATACAGGTCCTCAATGTAAGGCAAATGGGTAGCAATTGATTTTTTTCTGCAGTTCTGATTATCCTCTGAAGTCTGTGTCTTGTTGGGTTGCAGAGCCAAACCAGACCGTTATGGAGGTGCAGATGACAGACTCAATCATTCCTCTGTAGAACTGAATCAGCAGCTCCTTGGACAGTTTGACCTGTATATTACCTTATACATTAGTTGTATATTCTGAAAATATGAGAGTGGGGAGGATCCACGCTTCCGAGGAAGTTTCATGTCACAAAGATTGACAGCCTCCCAAAAGAAACGAGCATGGAAACCGGAGCCGAGCATATCACAAAATGCAACGGGCTCACTCATTTTCCCACAGGGGATGTCATCCGTTGGGAAGGTGCCTTTCAATTCAATTCAGAATCTACTCTCTGCCACATGCTTGCTCCTGGGGAGGAAAGCTACGACAAATCTAGACAGCATACTAAAAAGCAGATACATCACCCTGCCAACAAAAGTGCGTATAGTCAAGGCTATGTTTTTCCCAGTTGCAATGGATGCCTGTGAAAGTTGGACTATAAGAAAGGCTGAGTGCCAAAGAATTGAACTCTGGTGCTGGAGAAGACTCCTGCGAGTCCCTTGGACTGCAAGGCCATCAAACAGGTCAGTCCTAGAGGAGATCAACCCTAACTGCTCTTTAGAAGGCCAGATCCTGAAGAGGAAACTCAAATATTTCGGCCACCAAATGAGAAGGAAGGACTCCCTGGAGAAGAGCCTCATGCTGGGAATGATGGAGGGTGAAAGAAGACGGGGACGACAGAGAATGAGGTGGCTGGATGGAGTTACTGAAGCTGTAGACATGAGCTTAAATGGACTCCAGAGGATGGTAGAGGACAGGAAGACCTGGAGGAAGGTTGTCCATGGGGTCGCGATGGGTAGGACACGACTTCGCAACAACAAGGTCACAGATTGAGGCAGAAATAGACCTGAAGGGTAGCACGGTTTGCTCAAGGAAAGATAACAGGTAGGCCTCGACTTACAAAGGTTCATTTAGCAACTGTTTGAAGGGACAAGGTCATTTAAACACGTGACTTATGACAGTTTTTCACATTTACCACTGTTGCAGCATCCCAGCGTGATTGACATTCGGATGCCTGACGACCGGTTGGTGTTTATGATGGTCACGGCATCCCGAGGGGGCACCTCTGACAGGCAAAGCCAACAGGGAAGCCAGATTCACTTAACAACGAGCGTTACTAATTGAACTACTGCAAGCGATTCGCTGGATCAAAGTCGTAAAATGGGGCAAAAAAACTCACTTGGCAAATGTTTCACTTAGCAACATAAGTTCTGAGCTCAATTGTGGTCCTAAGTGTTCTGACCAAGGCTTCCTCAAGAGCATGAAGCAAACTCCTTGGCCCCATCTCTGTCTCCGACACAGAGCCCTCATCAGAGCCTCCCCCAGACTCCAGGACTGGCCCATGTTCCTCCCCATGGCCCGAATCTGCTGCCAGCTCTGCTGGCCGCTGATGGGCCACAATAGTAAGTCAAGGTACTTGGTTTCAACCGGGTGGGCTAAACCGTGAATGAATCCAAATTGACTGGATCCACACGACTAGCTATGACAGAACTTTTAACCTAGTGGTCCCCAACCTTTATGGCCCGATTGGAGGGGGGAGAGAGGGCGGGAGAATTGGACCACCACTCCTGCGGCCCAGTTCTGAATTGGTTGCTGCCCGGGGTTTGGGGACTCCTGCTCTAATTTTTGGGACCACTCGGCGTTAAATAGCTAAGGGCAAGATGGCTGACACAAATGAACTCATCGTTCATAAAATACTAGAGGTAGTCCTCGACTTACAACCCCAATGGAGCCCAAAATTTCCGTTTGTTGAGTCACAAATTTCTTAAGTGAGTTTCACCCCCTTTGCATGCACCTTTTCTTGCCCATGTGCCCCTTTTCTTGCCACAATTGTTAAGTGAATTGGTTGTTAAGTGAATCTGGCTCCCCCATTAACTTTGCTTCTCAGAAGGTCACAAAGGTGTGACCCCAGGACGTTGCGACGGTCATAAATATGAACCAGTTCCCAAGCATCTGAATTTTATTTTTTAAATAATTTTTATTAAATGTTTTGATCTTTAAAAACAATAGGAAAGACACAGCAAAGAAAAAAACACAATAAGACAAAACAAAACACAGAACATACATGACAATATACAGTAATTTTACAGCTTTCTCTATCGGCTTTCTTTCTTAGCTTTTATAATTCTCCCTTCTGCACTGCCTTCCTCTCACTATAACCTTGTCAGTGGTGGGTTTCAAAATTTTTTAGAACCTCTTCTGTAGGTGTGGCCTGCTTTTCATAAACCTGTTTGGTCTAATGTGCTTGGAGCTCTTGGAGGATTAGTGTTGTTGAAATCCAGGGATGCATGATAAATAGAATAACAGAGTTGGAAGGGACCTTGGTGGTCTTCAAGTCCCACCCCCTGATTAGGCAGGAAATCCTACACCACTTCAGACAAATGGCTATCCAACATCTTCTTAAAGACTTCCAGTGTTGGGGCATTCACAACTTCCAGAGGCAACTTCTGTTCCACTGATTAATTGTTCTCCCTGTCAGGAAATTTCTCCTCAGTTCTAAGTTGCTTCTCTCCTTGATTAGTTTCCACCCATTGCTTCTTGTTCTACCCTCAGGTGCTTTGGAGAATAGTTTGACTCCCTCTTCTTTGTGGCAACCCCTGAGATATTGGAACACTGCTATCATGTCTCCCCTAGTCCTTCTTTTCATTAGACTAGACATATTCAGTTCCTGCAACCTTTCTTCATATGTTTTAGTCTCCAGTCCCCTAATCATCTTTGTTGCTCTTCTCTGAATTATTTCTAGAATCTCCACATCTTTTCTACATCGTGGCGACCAAAACTGAATGCCGTATTCATAAGATGCAGTCTTATTTCAGGGAAACACAGTAGCATAAGCTTCCAGTCCTCAACGAATTAGAGGAGTTTGAAAGAAAAGACTTCCTGCTTTACAAAAATCAGAACGTTATTGAGGTAAGTGGTCCACTTAGAACCATTCGGGTTTTTTTTTTTATTATTAACAAACATGTAAAATACACACACACAAAACTTAGACGTACACCACATTTACACAATACGAACAGCTTTCTGTTCTTTCTAATAGCAATTATCAATCGATATCACTCACCTTATATTATTTCCCCTTCTATTGTATTTCATTTGGATTTCACCATTCTTAACCCTCTTATTTTACTCATAACTATTATTTTTTTGAGTTTTGTTATATTCCTTCATTGATTCTTGTTTCTTTCCTCCACCCACCTATACCATTTATCCCATTATCTGGTAGAATTCTGATTCTTCTTTTCCCTGGATTTCTTTAGTTAGTTTGTCCATTTCAGCACAATCCATAACCTTTCTTATTTTCGCTTGGAATTAATTTGTTTTTCCATTTCTGGGCAAAGGCAATCCTTGCCACCGTAATTATATGTAGTATTCAATACTGGATTTCTTTTTTGTATTTCGCAGACATTATTCCTAATTAAAAAAACTTCAGGTTTCCATTCTATTTTAACCCCTGTTATTGCCTCCAGCCAATTTTTGATCCTTTTCCAAAAAATTTTAGCCTCCTCACAGGTCCACCATAAATGGTAATATGTTCCGTGCATTGATTCGCATTTCCAACATTTTGGGGAGGTATTTGTTAAGATTTTAGCTAACCTTGTTGGTGCCAGGTGCCATCTGTAAAACATTTTGTACTAGGTTTCCTTGTATGAAACTGATAGTGTCATTTTTAAGTTTGTTCCCCAATGATTCGTTTAGTGACCATTCAAAGTTGTTATAACGACGTTGGAAAAAAGTGACTTATGACCGTTTTTCACACTTTTTGATTTTTGCGGCATCCTCATGGTCCAAATTCAGAGGCTTGGCAATTGGCACATATTTATGACGGTTGCCGTGTCCCGGGGCTGGGGGGTCATGGGATCCACTTTTGCAACTTCTGACAAGTAAAGTCAATGAGGAAAGCCAGCTTCACTCAAGAACCATGTGATCTATTTATCAACTGCAATGATTCACTTAGCAACTGGGGCAAGAAAGGTCGTAAAATAGCAAAAGGTCTCGCTTCGCGAGGGAAATCTGGGGCTCAACTGCGGTCGTAAGTGGAGGACTGCCTGAAATTATTGATTTATTTTCACTGCCAGCTTGCTATGGTGAAAATGCCATAGCAAGCTGGGTGCAAAAACGTGACGCATGAGCCCCGCCCCCGCGCATGCATGGCAGAGGACCGAAAATCAGCCAGCTGGCCGGAGGCACATGCGCGGTGGAGCTGAGCTGGGGCAACAGCTCACATGCCCGCAGAGAGGGCTTTCTGCGTGCCCCCTGTGCCATAGATTCGCCATCACAGGGCTAGGAAAATTAGGGTTAAGCCCATCTTGCCTGGCTACTAACTCCAAGCCCTAAGAAAAGATTATTGTAGAGATCGTACAGGTACAGTATAGGTGGTACCTTGCTCAACAGTAGTAACTGGGAGAGGGATCTTGGAGTCCTAGTGGACAACCATTTAAATAGGAGCCAGCCGTGTGCAGCAGCTGCCAAAAAAGCCAACACAGTTCTAGGCTGCATAAACAGAGGGATAGAATCAAAATCACGTGAAGGGTTAATACCACTTTATAATGCCTTGGTAAGGCCACACTTAGAATACTGCATTCAGTTTAGCTCCCCACGATGTAGAAAAGATGTGGAGACTCTAGAAAGAGTGCAGAGAAGAGCAACAAGGATGATTAGGGGACTGGAGACTAAAACATATGAAGAACGGTTGCAGGAACTGGGTATGTCTAGTTTAATAGAAAGGAGGACTAGGGGAGACATGATAGCAGTGTTCCAATATCTCAGGTTGCCACAAAGAAGAGGGAGTCAAACTATTCTCCAAGGCACCTGAGGGTAGAACAAGAAGCAATGGGTGGAAACTAATCAAGGAGAGAAGCAACTTAGAACTGAGGAGAAATTTCCTGACAGGGAGAACAATTAATCAGTGGAACAGAAGTTTCCTCCAGAAGTTATGAATGCCCCAACACTGGAAGTCTTTAAGAAGATGTTGGATAGCCATTTGTCTGAAACGGTATAGGGTTTCCTGCCTAGGCAGGGAAAGGCAGGGGGTTGGACTAGAAGACCTCCAAGGTCCCTTCCAACTCTGCTATACAAAGGGGATTTTGCGTTGAGATCCCTGAAGGAAGAGAGGGTATACATCAGTGGACAGACATCTCTTTATTTCCCAATGCCTAACCCTGATTACATTTCCTAAAGTATGCTAATAGGGTAAGATAAAAGGCCCTTAACCTAATTTCAAAGCAACCACTTCAGGCCTCTAGCAAGGTAATCTTGATTAGCTCCAGCACCATCAATTACCACCGTGGAGTCACTGAAGGAGATTATACTCAAGGAAATATATCCAAGGAGGGGGAAAAAATACATTTCAATCTCTATTTGGAACAAATATTGCCCTGAATGCAAGAATTCAATAAGGCAATGTACTAAATGTAATTCCACTCCCTCAAAAAACTATATTTTAAAGATTTAAGGACCTGTTTGGTTTTGCTGCATGTGCAGAAGCGTCCGAGTGGGTGGGCAGAGCTTCCGGTCGCTGGCGCTACCAGTTTGCGGGATCCGGGGAGAACAGGCAGAAACCCACCTCTGAACAAAGGTGATTAAAGGACTGGAGACTAAAATATATGAAGAACGGTTGCCAGAATTGGGTATGTCTAGTCTAATGAGGACAAAGGACTAAGGGCAACAACATAACAGTCTTCCAATATCTCAGGGGCTGCCACAAAGAAGAGCTATTCTCCAAAGCCCCTGAGGGCAGGACAAGAAGCAATGGGTGGAAACTAATCAAGGAGAGTTTCCCGTAATTCTTTGCAGGTGGCAGCAAACGGGTGGCATGGTGGCTCAGCAGTTAAGATGCTGGGCTTGTTGGCTGGAAATAGGTCCCCACCGAAGTGGTACCTGTTTATCTACTCACATTTGCGTGCCTTTGAACTGTTAGGTTGGCAGGAGCCAGGTTCAAGACCTGAGCGTCATGGAACGGGGTGAGCTCCAGTCTTCACCCTGGCTCCTGCCAACCTAACAGTTCAAAGGCATGCAAATGCGAGTAGATAAATAGGTACCACTTCGGTGGGAAGGGAACAGCCCTCTGTGACTCATGCTGGCCACACGCCGTTGGGAGAGCGAGTATGTTCAGAGAAGCATTGTGAGAGTTGTGTTGGAGGACACACAAACCATCATCCTGCAGTTTAAATAGGCTTTTACTTTTGTGGAAATAGAGGTATCAGAGTCCATAACAGTCCAAGTCATACACAGATAAGACAGTCAGTCATCAATGTCTTTCAGTTAAGGGATAATCCAAATAACATAGTCTAGTATCATATAATCAGTCCGGTACACAAAGTTTGTTAGCAGTTGCAAAACTTACAATAGCTCATGGCACTTTCTAACAGCCAGCTTCCAAAACACTCAGATCAGATCAGCCCTGCATTTAACAAACAGAGAGCTAACAGTCATTCTGGCTCCCTCTTATGGCTGATTGAGGAAAACAGCAACCAATCACATTTTACAGTATGATTTAAAGGAACAGGTATAGCATTGTTACATGATTTATATATTGCCAACCCAACCATTAGATTATATTCCTAACAGAAATGTCTTTGGACTCAATGGCCTTGAAACGAAGATGAAAATTGCCCCTTATTATCGGCAACAACTGGCAGAGTAAAATGTGCAAGGACCCTTTTACCTTGTTTTATTGGTTGGCAGCAAAAACCCTCCCAATCAGAAGCTTGTCAGGGTGAGGATGAATTGCCTATGAGCAATGCCAAGAGGATAACTGGAATTTGCTTCCCTGGCTTTTTCAGAATTACCAAGGCACAAAAATAAAGCAATGGACTGCAACGCATGGCCCTCCTGAGCTCTGTTTTCACTGGCAGAGGGTTGCAGGAAGCCATCGCAGTGGAAAATGGAACTCAGGAGCCCATTTTCACTGGCAAAACCCTCAGGCTGCTACAGATGCCCCCAACACGAGTGGCATAGAGCTGGCCAGGCCCACCCTGGCCATGCCCACCCCAGCGCAGTCAAACATAACCCTGATATGGCCCTCAATGAATTCGAGTTTGACATCTCTGTTTTAGAGCTTTGCGTACCCCCGGCTATGTGCTTTTTATATTACCCATCCAGGCTGTGGATGATGGGATGTCTTGAGGGATCTCAGGCATAGCCACATATTCACTCCCAGAGGTCACTTTAAAAGGTGTAAATCCAGTGCTGTTGTGTACCTCATTACTGTATGCTACTTCAGCAAACGGCAATAAATCAGCCCAAATTTACATAGCGTCTTATATATTGTTCTACCATTGCATTTGCTCGTTTGGCTACGCCATTGGTACTCAGATGAAAAACCAAAACTGAGTCTTCATGATGATCCTGTTGACCTAATAAACTAACTCTCCTACTTTATATCCTGCATGGTTTACCCTCCCAAGAGTGCCGAACATTGTGAGAACTGCTAGGGATCATTTCTTGTTTGCCTATTGTTGTTATTTTACTTTTTTGTGCTTGATGTAGAGATTCATTCTATAACTGAAGACATCTTACCTGGCATGAAAGAGAAGATGGTGTAGGTGCGGGAGCGACCACAGAGTTTGCTTAGAAAACCTTCTGTTGTGTCTTTTTTTTTTTGCCAGTCCGTCTGAGCAACCCCAAATTTCACACGGCGTGCGGCTCACGCTTATTCCAGGAACGCCTCGTCAATGTACCTCTGCCAAGTTATTACATAATTGCACTAACGTACTGTGTGTGGCAGGCAGTAAGGTGACAGCTGATGCCAAACTGCATTCTAGCTTACTCCCATCACTATGAGTTGCTGGTCCTACAAGGACACGTAGAGCTCGGCATGCTGAGCTACTCTTTATCTCCTAGCCATAATCTAGAGGTATTTATTTATGTACACATTTCTAAAACACTCATTTCCCAGAGGGATGGTTTACGGCATGGCTGCAATGACAATAAACAAGCAACAATTAAACCTGCATTGACAATTTGCTAGCTAGTTAAGGCACCCTGGCAACAGCAGCAGCTGAGAGCTCTGAGGAGTAACAATGTTTTAAAGGCAGTGTTTCTCAACCTGGGCTACTTTAAGATACACGGATTTCAACTCCCAGAATTCTGACCGGGAAATTCTGGGAGTTCATGTACTTTAAAAGTCCTCTAGATTGAGAGAAATACTGCTCTGGGTAAGGTGTATTTTGAGACGTACATGGTGGCTCAGTAGCTAAGACGCTGAGCTTGTCAATCAGAAAGGTCGGCAGTTCGGTGGCTTGAATCCCTAGCGCCACAGCTCCTGTTACTTGTCCCAGCTTCGGTCAATGTAGCAGTTCAAAAACATGTATAAATGCAAGTAGAAAAATAGGGACCACTTTGGTGGGAAGGTAACAGAGTTCTGTGCGCCTTCGGTGTTTAGTTATGCCAGCCACATGGCCACAGAGACATCTTCGGACAGTGCTGGCTCTTCGGCTTTGAAACAGAGATGAGCACCGCCCTCTAGAATCGGGAACGACTAGTATATATGTGCAAAGGTAATCTTTACCTTTTTACAAATCAGGAGTTTTGGACCTATCTTGATATCGGGTATTCAACTGAGAAGATGCTCCTAAGATATTATCTCCATTGGGAGGAACCTTCACCATTACTTCTCTTATTCAAGGTGGGCCGGGAGAGATGGTCCTGAAGACTTTTGGATTAGGTTCATCTACCACATCAGACTCTGAGTTAATTATGATTTATTGAACACATTCAACTGACCAGGATGACCCCACATTCTATGCCATAATCTAGAGGTGAGCAACCTGCAACTCACCTCTATCTGGTCCTTGAGGTCCCTCTTGAACATAACATGCTCACAGTTGATAGCAGCTTTCTGACCTTTGGAAGTAGGAAGTCCATGTGGTAGAAACGTAACCCTGTAGGAGGGCTAAACCCCCAAACCTGCTTCTAAAATCACCTCTGTCCAGACGTTATAAAGCAGCCTTATGTTTTTCGTGACTATCGAAGTATCAAGGTCCCTAGCCATTAAAAAAAAATCAGCTCTAGCCTTACTCTTTTGCCCTTAACCCTACAAACGTATAGAATCAAGATCACGTGAATTGTTAATACCACTTTATAATGCCTTGGTAAGACCACACTTGGAATACTGCATCCAATTTTGGTCGCCATTATGTAAAAAAGATGTGGAGACTCTAGAAAGAGTGCAGAGAAGAGCAACAAAGATAATTAGGGGACTGGAGACTAAACATATCAAGAATAGTTTCAGGAATATATGTCTAGTTTAATGAAAAGAAGGACTAGGGAGACATGATAGCAGTCTTCCCATATTTCAGGGAGCTGCCACAAAGAAGAGGGAGTCAAGCTATTCTCCAAAGCACCTGAAGGCAGGACAAGAAGCAATGGGTGGAAACTAATCAAGGAGAGAAGCAACTTGGAACTAAGAAGAAATTTCCTGACAGTTAGAACAAGGAATCCGTGGAACAAGTTGCCTCCAGAAGTTGTGAATGCCCCAACACTGGAAGTTTTGACGAAGATGTTGGATAACCGTTTGTCTGAAATAGTGTAGGGTTTCCTGCCTAGGCAGGGGGTTGGACTAGAAGACCTCCAAGGTCCCTTCCAATTCTGTTATTGTATTATTTTCATATAAATGCCTGAGCCTAATTCCAATTTTACAGGATTCAATCTGGTTTGGCCACTGGGACCAAAGGTTTTCTCTTCTGCTGGAGCCCATTTTCAGGGAATTTCTCTATAGCCCAACGTGTGTGGTTTTTTGTGTGGTAAATAAAAGTTCCGGCACGAATCCAAAAGCTCAGAAGACAAAACCTCTAGTCCTGGTGACTGACCCAGATTGGATCCTGCAACGTTATCCTGGGGGACACATATATTCACATTCATTTATGCAATTTTACACAATGCAGATAGTCCTCGACTTACAACCGTTCATTCAGTGACCATTCAAAGATACGACGTCACTAAACAAAGTGATTTACGACCGTTTTTCACCCTTACAACCTGTTGCAGTATCACTATGGTCACATGATCAAAATTTGGATGTCAGGGTTCCAAAGAGCATCCCAAAATAAATCAGAATCCAAGGCAAAGGATTCCTTAAAGTTCCAATTTATTAAGAGAGACATGTTGGCACATCTGGGAAAAACCGAATCTGAAAGCTTCCCGGTTTTCCCCACCCGGTTGAAAGTTCAAGATCTGGCCCCCACACCCACAAGTCCATCACATGGTCCAATCTCCCACTGCCGTGCTGGCAGTTCCACCCATCCAGCTCCAGTCAGGTGCAGAGGTGCGAAGGCAAAGGATGATCTTGGCTTTGTAGAAAGAATTTTGTTATGGCTACATCGCATCTCACTCCTTACAATCCCTCCTCCTATTTTCCCACAATAGAAAATGCATAGTCGAATAATAGAAAGTGCGGCAGGCCAAAGATCCAAAAGAAAAGATGGCTGCAGGACGGACACAGCAATTGATTCGTGTTTATGGCGATTGTGATCGCCTTTTGCGACCTTCTGACAAGCAAAATTAATGGGGAAGCCAGATTCACTCAACAACAGTGTAACTATGAGTCGTGGTAGTTAGAATGCAGTACTGCAGATTACTTCTGCTGACTGCCGGCTGACTGCAATTTGGCGGTTTGATTCTCACCGGTTCAAAGTTGACTCAGCCTTCCATCCTTCCGAGGTGGGTAAAATGAGGACGCAGATTGTGGTTGGGGGCAATAGGCTGACTCTGTAAATCGCTTAGAAAGGACTGTAAAAGCACTGTGAAGTGGTACAGAAGTCTAAGTGCTATTGCTACTAACTTTAACAACTTAACAGCAGCAGGAAGAAAGGACTTAGGATGGGGCAAAATTCACTTAATTCCCGTCTCATTTAGCAATAGAAATTTACGGCTAATTGTGGTGGTTAAGTCAAGGGCTACCTGTAGGTCAGTTTTAAGTTTGGCTTAATTCCATTAAGACTTCTCCTGTTCTTGGCAGCCCCAAAGGAACACCATGTTAGCTGGAAAGCCAAATTCATAATATGGGCTAGCTATTCCTCTCTTTGACGCCAAGGAGCATAAATGAAGCCTAGCTATCATTGCCACTTATCGGTACTTCTGTTGACACATTTCTGCATGTCCCCTGTCCCCCAACTTGCAGGACCAAATTAGGGGAATTTAAAGCAGGCTACGACCAGATAAGCAAGAATCCTGGTTTGGAGAGAAAATGATAAACAGGGACAGTGGCCCCAGGCATTTTCTGGTCTGAGGTTGAGCGATCCAACCCCAAGGCCCTTGAAGTTTTGACAGCCAGGAAGCAGAAAATCCTTCCCCCAAATCTAAAATATAATGCACCAGGTTTTTTTCCCCCACAACCATCTGAAATTGGCTATTTAAGGCAGCTCCCTCATTAAGTCGAATGGTAAAGTCAACCCCCATAAGCCCAGGAAACCTCCCAGCTTCTAAAATCTGTCACTATTGTCCCATTTTCTGTTGATTATGCTAAATGGGAACCGCGGAACACAACAAAAAACCTGCCCCTCCGACTATCCGCCAATTTATTTTGCATCTTGTTAACTTATAGGTCACACCATGAAAGTTGATCTTGTAAATACAAAAAGTAAGAAGGACGGATCTACTAATATAGTTGGGTGGGAGGCCTCAAGGAAATACACCCGGTATAATTTGGCCTGAAAGTTTGAGGGGGTTGTATAGCTATTTCTATACAACAAGAACAGGTAAAGGTAAAGGTTCCCCTCGCACATATGTGCTGGTCATTCCCGACTCTAGAGGGCGGTGCTCATCTCCTTTTCAATGCCGAAGAACCAGCGCTGTCCGAAGACATCTCCATGGTCATGTGGCCAGCATGACTAAACGCCTAAGGCACACGGAACGCTGTTACCTTCCCACCAAAGGTGGTGTTAGGAATATAATCTAACGGTTGGGTTGGCAATATATAAACCATGTAACAATCCTATACCTGTTTCTTTAAATCATACTGTAAAATGTGATTGGTTGCTGTTTTCCTCAAAACGAAAACGGGCCCGTTTTTTGTGGAAAAAAGGGGCATGCATAGCCTTTAGAAGGCTTGTAGAGTGCTCCTGGGGGGGAAATGAGTGAAAAACAGCCCATGTTTTGCTCATTTTCCCCCTCCCCAGCCCCAGGAGCACCATGGAAGCCTCCTAAAGGCTAGGAATGCCCTTTTGCAAAGGGGGCAGGGTTTTGGGAGGCCAAAAATGCTGTATTCAGTGTATAAGACGCACTCAGATTTTCAGCCTCTTTTTCGAGGGAAAAGGGTGCATCTTATATTCTGAAAAATACGGTATATAATATGTGTGTGTATATACTTATACATATTAATCACAGATAAGAGTCTCATCAAACAGAAAAATAAACCTACAGAAACACACAGGCACACAGAAACTCCCGTTATCCCTGAGGTTACGAGGATGCTGGGACATGTTGTTTAATAACAGGGGAAAAGGTGCATCTTATACTCCGAAAAATACGATAAGTTGGTTGAAAGTAATAACTGACTAATCCTATTAATTTTATTTGTATTAGAATGTATGATACCCAGGTCCCACACTGTTCACGCATTGATATGTTTGTAAAAAATAAAATAAAAAATAAAAAACTGAAAAACGAATGCAGTATTGCAGGCAAACTCTGCCGATTGCCACCAGTTTGATCCCGACTGGCTCAAGGTTGACTCAGCCTTCCATCCTTCCGAGGCGGGTAAAATGAGGACCCAGATTGTTGGGAGGAATAGGATGACTCTGTAAACTGCTTAGAGAGAGCTGTAACACACTTCGAATACTTCATTTACCAGAGAAATGTTGGGCTCAATTGCAGTCGAGCATCGAGCACTACCTGTATCCAAGTAAAGCCCAGATCCACTTATTTAGCAAACCTCTCTCATCATTTGCCTTTCAAACCCATCCGATCGTCCGCATGACTTCCAAAAACAATCAACAGCCTCGGCTAAAAGTCCTGCTAATCCCGAGTTCTTTCCAAAAAACGTACGGCTGGAAGGGATCGTAGAGATTTTCTAGTCCCGTGATGGCAAACCTATGGCACGCGTGCCGAGGTTGCATGTGGAAGCCTCTCTGCCAGCACGCGAGTCGTCGCCCCAGCTGAGCTCTACTGCGCATGCCTGCGCGCCTCCTGCCGGCCAGCTGACTTTCGGGTCTCTGCAGCGTGTGTTGTTTAATCAAAATGCAGTTAAAACACTATACAAGCCATCGAGAATATAACTGTATACATCCAACAGCTGCACTGCGAGCTGCACTGGCTTCCCATTGGTCTCCGAACACGATTCAAGGTGCTGGTTATCACCTTTAAAGCCCTACATGGCCTAGGACCCGGATACCTGCGAGACCGTCTTCTGCCACATACCTCCCTTAGACCAATAAGATTGCACAGGATGGGCCTTCTCCGGGTGCCTTCAGCGGGACAATGCCGGCTGGCGACACCTAGGAGTAGGGCCTTCTCTGTTGCCGCTCCGGCCCTATGGAATGAGCTGCCCCCAGAGATCCGGGCCCTACCCACTCTCATGGCCTTCCGCAAAGCTATTAAAACCTGGCTTTTCCGGCAGGCCTGGGGCTGTTGACCTCTTGATTGAGGTCCAGCCCCCTCTCCGATTGGGTGTATGTTGTGCTTTTTCTTAACTTTGTTGTGTCTCATTGTTTTAATTCTTTTTTAATATTTTTCATTTCTGTAAGCCGCCCGAAGTCCTTCGGGATTGGGCGGCCTAGAAATTCAATAAATGAAATGAAATGAAATGAAACAGGGACAGGAAGTGCCTCACAGGAACAGATAGAGGTAAATCCTAGAGAGGCAGGAAATGCATCACTGAACAATAGAGGTAAATCCTAGAGAGGTATAAAGCCGCATACAAGGCAGACCTAACACTTGTAAGAGCATAGGCTTGCAAGAGGGGTAGGGTGGTAGTACGAGGGGGAAGCGGCACACCCCACTCTCACACCTTTTTGGTCCCAGGAGGCTTCAGGGAGGCTTGCTAGGCCAGGGGCAGAGAGTCGAACATGCATGCACAAGGGGAGGGAGAGTTTTGGGGGGGTCACATGTCCATGCGCAGGGGAGGCCCCTGGCACGCATTGCATTATGGGTGTCGGCAGGCAAGGACAAAAGGCTTAGCCATCACTGTTCTAGTCCAACCCTCTTAATCAGGAATCCTCAAACCATCTCGGACAAACAGTTGTCCAATTCTTTCCTTGAAAACCTCCAGCACTGAAGTAATCGCAACTCCAGGAAACGAGAATATGACCTTCCCATTGTGGCTTCTCATTAGAGAAAGGAATTGTGGCCCAGGTGGCGTTGAGCCATTGACAACTAATTTGGACAAAAAAGGGGAGGGGCGATAAAGTAATTCTTGTGTTGCGACAGATGAACGTCTTTGGCTAATGCTGATAGCTGAGTAACTTTCCTGAACCCATCTGTGCGTTGAAGAAAAAGAAGAAGAAGGGAGGGAGAGAAAGAGAGGAGGGTGGAAGGGAGAGAAAGAGAAGGAGAGAGGGCAGGAAGGGAAAGAGAGAGGGTAGGAGTAGGGGAGAGGTAAGGGAAGAAGGAAGGGGAAGGAGAGGAGGAAGGAAGTAGAGAAGGAAGGGAGGGAGAAAAGAAAGGGAAAATAAGGTGCTAGGGATGGTAAACAAAGCAACCCAAACTGTATATTATAACCTTTTAAACGGAATAACAAACGAATAAGAACGGCAAAGAAAAAGAATAACGATGTGAATGTATACCTATAATTGTATGTAAGAGAATAAATGATCGTAAGAATATAAAGCATAATATAAGTAAACAATATTTTGTTATAAATAGCTAAGTATAAATAAATATAGAATAGCACATAAAAATGGATAACGATTAAGCGGACCATGAATGCAAGATAAGAAATGTATAGAAGGGAAAACACTAACTGCAAAGAAACCGATACGGAACTGCTGTATGATATATGATGGAACTTCTTGTTCCTATGTTGTTTTAAGTCATGTGTTTGTTTTTGTTGATGTGTTCATGTGTTTAAAATAAAAAAAAAATTTAAAAGAAGAAGAAAAAGACACTAACTTCCAATTGGAATTAATGAGATCCCAGGGCATTTGACCTCGGATTAGTAATACTGCTATTCGTGCTGGGTTTTTTTTTTTCCTGGAGACTACAAAGCTCAGAAACTGCTTCATAATCTGATGCATGCTAATTGCTGTCGGTAGCCTTCTGCCGGGAAGGAGGCAATTAGCAACAACCACCCAAAAAGGGATTCTGTACTTCACCCCTCCCTCTTCCCGCCAAACTATAGCATGATGTGTGACGAAGAGGACAGGTTTGAAAACCACAGATACGTCTGTACCATCAATACAACTGAGAGGGAGCTCGGAGGATCTGTTTTCAGGTGGGTGACACCACCCCCACAAGGTTTGAGAGAACCGAGGACCCCACTGTGTGTGGTTTGTCGTCCGTCTCTACCAGGGGTGTCAAACTCAATGCCCAGATCCAGCCCGTGGGTTGCTTAAACTTGGCCTGGGGGGGGGGGGCAGTCTTGGAAACAATAAAGGACCAGCCCGCAGTGCCTCTGCCAGCAAAAACAGAGCTTGGGAGGGCTGTGTGCGGCCCTCCCGAGCGCCGTTTTAACTGGCAGAGGGTTGCAAGAGGCCGCCATAGCCGAAAACGGAGCTCGGGAGCCCGTTTTCACTGGCAAAGCGCTTGGACTGCCACAAGCGCCCACAACATGAGTGACATCGAGCTGGCCATGCCCACCAAGACCAACCACAACCCTGACGCTGCCCTCAATGAAATCAAGCTTCACCACCACCCCCTTGATCTACACAGATCACTCATGATGCCCTGACTGACGTCAGTATAGGCCCCTTCCGTTATAGGAAAGACATGGGGACCAAGTTCAACTTACTATTTCAGTCTTCATAATTTCATCTCCAGAGCCAGTCTGGTCTAGTGGTTAAGGCACCAAGCTAGGAAGTGGGAGGATGTGAGTTCAAGGCCTGCCTTGGCCATGAAATCCAGCTTGGATGACCAGTTCCCTCCCCCCACTTTCTCTCTCAACCCGACCTACCTCACAGGGTTGTTGTGTGGGGAAAATAGGAGAAGGAAGGTGTGCTGGATATGTTCATCGCCTTGAGTTATTTGTAAAAATAATAAATAAATGAAATAATAACCACAGGTCCTCTCCAGGGCAGCAAGAGTTTATCTCTCTTTTTTTTTTCAAACAAAGTTTTTTTCCCCATTTTTTGTTATATTGTTAGAATTCTTTTGTAAACTGGACTCTTGTCCAGTTTTCCCCCTTTAACATTTTCACATATACATAATTCATTTTGCATTATATTTCCATTTCAATTTTAGCTGTTATTATTTTCTTAAATAAACCAAATTTATCATTTCCTTTCCATCTATTTTTTGTAAGCAACATGCATTTTCAATTTGGTTTTTTTTTATATAATAAACATTTTACTTAATTAACTTACAGAATTAGAGAATTAGTATAGTTCACTCACATCTTAATTGGGTACGTACCATTGCCAGGATTAACGTATTTCATTTCATCGTTTCCATCTGTTTTCTATAAGTTACATGTATCTTCAAATTCAGTTGTTTTATATATAATAAACATTTTACTTAATTAATTTACGCCATTAATAATATTGGTATGGTTCACTTACATCTTAATTAGCTGCGTACCCTTGCAGCAAGAGTTTCTCAAACTCTAAGGCATGGGTGTCAAACTCAACACCTGCAGGCTGGATCTGGCCTGCGAAGTGCTTAAATTTGGCTTCCGTGTGGCCCGTTTTTAGCTGGCAGAGTGCTGCTGGAGGCTGGGCAGGCTGAAAAAGAGGTTTTGTGTGTGTGTGTGTGTGTGCAAGTCCTCGTGCCTCGTTTTGGCCAGTGCTGCAGGAGGTGCTAGAGGAGGCGTCCGTCCCATCTCCCCCGCCAGCCCGCAGAGAACTAAAATGCTGATCTGACCCTCAAAGAAATCCAGTTTGATACCCCTGCTCTAAGGTTTTCTAGGACTTCACCAAAGAATTCAACTACTGTTGTATTCCCAGAAATGGCTACAGGAGACAAGCCACTGTTCCCCTCCACTTATTCTTCCCCGTTCTTGCACAGCAGTGGTAGGTTCCGGATCCCATTGCAACCGGTAGGGTGCAACGGGGCCCAGCATCCACCACATGAACGCACACATGCGTCCTTACCTCCTGCAGTGCCTCCATGAGCCTCCGCTATGCTCCAGCTGCTCGGCGCAGGGAAAGTACGCACCATACGCACCATGCGCGGAAGCGCCGAAGAGCTCAAATACAGGTAAGGAGGACAGGTGGGCAGGCCTTCCGGAGCACCGTACTGGAATGTGCTCCCAGCAGGCACCAGTATGCCCGTACCGGGGTGTACCGTCTGCAACCCACCACTGTTGCACAGGGGAAAAAAATACAACCAAATGCATTTCCTGAACGGACCCTGAACACACCAAGCTAATTCAAATGAAAGTGGAAGAAAGGCATTTCGTAAGGACACAGTCTTTACAAGCGTTGAACAGACACCCCCGCAAGAAACATCGTCACGGCATAGAAACAATCTCTGAACAATGTGACAGCAAAGCAAGCAGAATCCGGTGACACTTCAGGTGTCCAAAGGCAGGAAGAGAAAAAAAGTGAGAAATTTAGAATAATAGCTTTGGTATCACACTGGCGCACAACGTTTGAAGAAGACAAAAAAAGGGGGGAGGGGGAGGAAGGAACTCAAAACAGTGTGTTATCAAAATCTGGAAGGAGACCTGAAAATAGTGCACATACCCAAGGGACAGGGGTCTCCAAACTGGACCACTTTTAAAATTCGTGGACTTCAACTACCAGAATTCCCCAGCCAGCATGACTGAGGAATTCTTGAAGTCCACAAATCTAAAAAGTTTCCCAATCTGGAGATCCTTTTACCCTAGGACAGGGGTGTCAAACTGGATTTCATCGAGGGCTGCATCAGGGTTGTGTTTGACCTTGGGGGGGGGCATGGCCAGCTCAACGTCACTCATGTTGGGGATGCCTGAGGTGGCTCAAGCACTCTCTGCCAGCGAAAATGGGCTCCGTTTTTGGCTGCAAAGTCCTCTTGCAGCCCTATGCCAGTGAAAATGAAGCTTGGGAATGCCACCCGGAGCCCTCGTGACCCCCGTTTTTTACCTACGACAGCTTCATGCAACCCTCTGCCAGTGAAAACAGAGCTTGGGAGTGCAGCCTGTGGCCTTCGTGAGCTCCGTTTTCAGCTGCGATGGCCTCCTGCAACCCGCTGCCAGCAAAAACTGAGCTTTCTGTTCGCAGAGGCACCACGTGCTGGTCCGTTGTGTGCAGGGCAAACCTGCAGGCCAGATCTAAACACCCCGTGGGCCAGATCTGGCTCCCTGGTCTTGAGTTTGACACCCCTGCCCTAGGACAAAACAACACAGCCCAAAACAACACAGTTCAGTCAGAAGGACACCTAAATAAAACTTTGGGTTCAGGTCGATACATAAGCTGACCACCATTCCCCATGCCAAGTCAAGGGGGGAAAAGTGGAGAGGTGGTCTATGCACAACGATGGACTACGTTTTCAGCCTGTATCAACTAATTCCTCCTCTTTGTGCTTGCCACTTCACTGTAGAGCAAAGCCTGCCTGGTCAATGGAACAAGCCAGATAGACGGGTCTGGTCCATAAGGGAGCATCTCCCACGCCTCCAATGGAGGCAACCACAGGATGTGACTCTACCGTGACGGTGTTTGTACGGGAAGGCTGCAAGCCTCTGGATGACCAAGAGAGCAGCCTTCCATAGGTTGCTAGGTGATGGCACATACACGACATTTCTCTCCTACTCCTGCTAGCTAGAAATGGACAAGGGAAACACCAGCACATTCTGTCTTACACATTGGCAACAAATATCAGAACATCAAATACAAACTGGGTGGATACGACCTCGTTGAAGACCTTCATTCTGTCAAGGACTTAGGAGTAGTCATCTCAAACGATCTAAGCCCCAGAGCTCACTGTCACAGCACTGCCAAAAAGGCATTAAGAGTTGTTAACCTAATTTTGCAAAGATTCTTCTCTGGTAACACTGTACTGCAAACTAGGGCATACAAAACCTTTGCCAGACCAATCCTTGAATACAGCTTGTCTGCCTGGAATCCACACTGTATATCGGACATTAATACAATTGAATGTGTCTAGAGGTATTTCATGAGTAGAGTCCTCCACTCCTCTGCTCACAACAGAATCCCTTAGGCCACCAGGCTCCAAATTTTGGGATTGGACAATCTGGGACTACCCAGCCTATGGTCTGACCTAAGCAGAGTACACAGAATTGTCTGCTACTTCAGCTTCATGTTTGCAGGCAAACAGTGGATACAAACTCAAGGTAAACCGCTCCAAACTCGACTGCAGAAAATATGACTTCAGCAACAGAATGGTCAACGCCAGTGGTGGGTTTCAAAAATTTTTAGAACCTCTTCTGTAGGTGTGGTCTGCTTTATGGGAGTGGCTTGCCGGTCATGTGACTGGGTGGGAATGGCTTGTCAGCCATGTGTCAGGGGTGTGTGGCCAATGTAAAATGTGGTGAAACTCATTTAACAACGCTCTTGCTTAGCAACCAAAATGTTGGCTCAGAAACTCTGGCCTTTGAAGCACGCAAGTCTTAAAGCTGTCAAGTTACAAGACCCTTGCACCCCTAACCCTTTAGAAAAAAAACCCCAGGGGTGTTCAAACTTGACAGCTTTAAGACTTGTGGACTTCAACTCCCAGAATTCCTCCTCTCGCTCTTCATCTTAATGATGTCCGGATGGGGCAGGGGGTGAGAGCTGGAACCAGTTTTAAACGGACTGTAGATTTGTAGAACCTCTTCTATAGAAGAGGTTAGAACTGGCAGGAATCCACCTCTGGTCAACGCCTGGAATGCTCTACCTGACTCCATTGCTACATTCTCAAGCCCCCCAAAGTTTAACCCTAAACTGTCTACCGTGAGCCTCACCCCATTCCTAACAAGTCCGTAAAGGTGGCGTGCATAAGCGCACCAGCGTGCTTACCGTCCCTGTCCTACAGTCACCATTTATTTGTACTCATTTCCTTTGTTTATGTCTATGTTTATACTTATACCTGTTATCTTGTACATGTTTGACAAACCAAACCAAACCAAACCAAACCAAACCCCTGGCCAAGTAATCAGCAGCAGCCAAAGGTCCAAATATATTCAGTTTTCTTGAACAGGGAATTCTGTCAAAATATTTATTTATTTTAAAGCAGGGATCCCCAAACCTGGGGTTATGGATTAGTCCCAGTCCTTGGCTTGTTAGGAACTGCGCCGCACAAGCAGTGGGCAAGCAGTTGAAGCACCATCTGTGTGCGTGCACAACATAGATTGCACACGAAACAATTCCCCCTACCTGGTCTGTGGAAGACGTTTTATTTTTCTGAAACTGGTCTGTTAGGAATATAATTCTAACGGTTGGGTGGGCAATATATAAATCATATAGCAAAGCTGTACCTGTTTCTTTAAATCATACTGTAACATGTGACTGGTTGCTGTTTTTCTCAATCGGCCAAAAGAGGGAGCCAGAATGACTGTTAGCTCTCTGTTTGTTAGATGCTGGGCTGATCAGATCTGAGTGTTTTAGAAGCTGGCTGTTAGAAAGTGCCGTGAGCTATTGTACGTTTTGAAACTGCTAGCAAACTTTGAGTACTGAACTGATTATATGATACTAGACTATGTTATTTGGATTATCCCTTAACTGAAAGACATTGATGTCTGACTGTCTTATCCGTGTGTGACTTGGACTGTTTGATGGTCTCTGATACCTCTATTTCCATGAAAGTAAAAGCCTATTTAAACTGCAGTGTCTCTGTATGCTGGTTTGTGTGTTCTCCAACACAACTCTCACAACGCTTCTTTGAACGTACTCGGTCTCCCAACGGGGAGCTTACTTAACACGGTCCCTTGTGCCCGAAAGGTTGGGGATTGCTGTTTTAAAGGATGTTGGCTTTTACAAATAGGGGCCCAGGGTTCTGAAGGAACACAGGCTGAGTCAATGTTTTTTGAAGTTCGGTATAGGAAGAAAGATGCCAAAAATATAATACGTATGTCCAGGATGGAAATTCTTTTCTTAAAATATCCAAAGGCAGAAGAAACCCAAAATTTATAACTCCTGGTTGTTGTTGTTTTTTTTAAAAAGGTAGGACCTCTTTATCTGCCACTTTCAACATATTCTCAGTTCGTTTTAGGGATGCACTTTAGGGACGCGGTGGCTCAGTGGCTAAGACGCTCAGCTTTTTGATCAGTAAGGTCAGCAGTTCGGCGGTTCGAATCCCTAGCGCCGCGACATGGAATGAGCTCCCATTACTTGTCCCAACTTCTGCCAACCTAGCAGTTTGATAGCATGCAAAAATGCAAGTAGAAAAATAGGAACCACCTTTGGTGGGAAGGTAACAGCGTTCCATGCGCCTTCGGCATTTAGTCATATCCACCACATGACCACGGTGACGTCTTTGGACAGCGCTGGCTCTTCAGCTTTGAAATGGAGATGAGTACCACCCCCTAGAGTCGGGAACAACTAGCACACATGTGCGAGGCGAACCTTTACATTTACCTTATTAGAAAAAAATAGTAATCTGGCGTTCTTTATGGATAAACAGTATATAAGAAATCAAAGACACTCAAGTAAAAGTTGCCAGCATAGTCAGAACAAGAAAAAGGAAGGAAACTTTTCACACTGTATAATTTACAGAGTGTACTGCTACACAATCAAAATCCTGGCCAGTGCACCGCAGATAACCCTCAACTAAGGCTGTGTTTACAGAACATCATAAGCTATGATTAGCAAGCCACAATGGCTGTTTTCTCACAAAGCACTGAGCCACAAACGAGGCTGCACAAACCGTTAACGGCTGTGTTTTTACACCATTTGCAAAGTCAAAGCAAACCACAAAACTGTCCGATTCATACAACAGAGAGAGAGAGGTCAGGTGACCAATGTGGTTCTAACTTAGCCCTGCCGTTCGCCTACCACCAATACATTGTGCAAAAACAACTTCACGAAGAAGGCAACGGGAGACCACTTCCGAATCTTCACCAAGAGACCGGCGGGGGGTGGGACTTGTTCAGGCAGTTGTCGGGAGTCAACACTGACACCCCACACAAATCTGCTTGGGGGGAGGCGGGGGGGGGAATTTCTAGTAAGGGGATTGGAGTAATCCTTGTGAGCTTGCAAAAAAAGAAGCAGGATTTGGACTTTTGGATTGTGTTTTCTTTTAATGACTGCGATAAAGAAAAGACTGAAGCTCAGATATTGTTTTTCCAGGATTTCGCTACTTACGGTTTTGTTCCCTCTGGCTTCCCGAGAGCCTTGCAACATCAGGGGCATTTAATTGGCCTCTGTGGGTCTCAGAGACTCAGACATGTGCAGCTACTAAAAGCAGCTTCTATTTTCATAGTCATTGGTGGCTAGCCTTTCCCACTTGAATTGAAAGTCACAGAGCATTCAGAAGCAACAGAGGGAGAAGGGCAAGGAATAAACATTTACGACGCCTCAAAACACTTGCCAGCAAGATATACCATCACACAGATTAAAACTAGATTAGAATTGCCGAGGTGGCGCAGTGGTTAGGGTGCAGTACTGCAGGCCACTTCAGCTGACTGTTATCTGCAGTTCAGCGGTTCTAATCTCACTGGCTCAGGGTCGACTCAGCCTTCCATCCTTCCGAGGTGGGTGAAATGAGGACCCAGATTGTTGTTGGGGGCGATATGCTGACTCTGTAAACCGCTTAGAGAGGGCTGAAAGCCCTATGAAGCGATATATAAGTCTAACTGCTATTGCTAACTGCTATTGCCAATTACCTCCCAAAGACCCATCAGATCCCACAGACTTGGCCTCCTCCGAATCCCATCTGCCGTCCAATGCCGGTTGTCGACCACCCGGAGGAGGGCCTTCTCTGTGGCTGCTCCGGCCCTTTAGAACGAGCTCCCCGTGGAGATCCGGACCCTCACCACCCTCCAGGCTTTCCGTAAAGCCGTTAAAACCTGGCTGTTCCGACAGGTCTGAGGTTGACGAATTCCCTTCCCCGCTCGAATTGGGTGACTGTTGATCGTTTTTAAACCCTCTCTGTATCTTGTCTGTTGGTTGCTTTTTGTTTTGCATTACTCCCTCCCATGGGTTTGTTAGCCGCCCTGAGTCCCTCCGGGGAATAGGGGGGCATATAAATGTAATAAACCTATAAACCTATCACAAGGGGTACAAGAAGAATGGTGGTCTTATTTACAGATACAGTCACGGTTTGCACAGGATAGGAAGAAGGACGATATTGCCAAAGACTACACAACATTAGAGAAACTTTTGATACAGACAGAAAACAGGCTGATTAAAGTGTTGTATAGATTTTTGTTGGAATATAAGCTAGAGGAGGAGCATGTCAAAGAAACTATGGTCGCCTGGGCGAAAAATTTTGGTTACAATGTGGAATTGGCTAAGTGGGAAAAACTTTGGATACTTAATCAGAAACAAACAATGGCTACGTCGTATAAAGAAAATCTTTATAACATGTTCTACAGATGGCATCTCCCCCCAGCACGGCTCTCCAAAATGTTTAAAAATCTGTCCCCAAATTATTGGAAGTGTAAAAAAACACCAGGCACTTTTTATCATATGTGATGGACATGCAATGAGGCCAAAAGATATTGGAAAATGATTCAATCATGATTGGAACAAATGGTGGGAGACCAAATCTTGTATAAACCGGAAATTTTTCTTCTAGGTATAATACCGGAGGGGTTTAAGAAAGATACACTTTATTTAATTATACATGTATTAACTGCGGCGTGCATAACTTATGCACAATATTGGAATAAAGAAAATGCACCATCAGAGCTAGATATAATCAGAAAAGTGTTGGCCTGTGCAGAAGCAGATAGGCTCACTCTTGAACTTAAAAATAATGGGAAATCAGAATATTTTGAAGTCTGGAACAGATTTTATGACTGGTGTAAGACAAGGTGACAAGACTGGAACAAACGCTATATATTGTGATTGGACAGAAGGATTGATAATGTATTAAGTAGGCTAATTGTCAATGGTTGAGACTAGCTGTATATAATGTGAATGTATGGTTACTTCGACTTCGCGGTACTGCATTGTTTTAAATGTAAAAATAATAAAAATATATTGGAAAAAAAACATTACACACAAAAAAAGATATACCATCATACCACTTGCGATCGGCCGACAGTCAACGCACACCGGTTGCGTGCAGCTGATCAAATTCACCCCGAGGTTGAACTATAAATCAGAATCAAAATACAGCTGGAAGGGACCTCGGAGGTCTTCTAGTCCAACCCCTGCTCAAGCAGGAGATCTTGTACTGTTGGAAGAAATGCCTTTCTGGGTTCAGTTCCAAGGGGTGGTGGTGGAAGACACTGGCATTTTTGCAAAAAACAGGCCATTTTGGGGAGGTCTGCACTGTGCAAAACCTTTTTTTAAAATTTGCCCCTTCAAAATCTTGGTGCGTCTTATACACTGGTGCGTCTTATACGCCAAAAAATACAGTAGATGCAACTTCTCCGGCAGAAATTGCAGTGTCACAAACTGGTCATTGATGCCCTTGGGCAATCTGGCTCCCTAATAAGATATTCATATTCATGCAACTGTTGAAAATCTTGCACAGATTGTATCTCTCTGAGCATGGGGCTTCGACTCCCAGAATCCTCAGCAAACTGGCACAGGAATTCTGGGAGTTGAAGTCACATTTGTGTGTTTGTGTGGATGGAGGGGGGGGGGTATCCAAACCCTTTCTGAGCTTTTTAGTCATTGTTTCTGTCCTTTTTTTAAATTTCTGTAGTCGTCCTTATTTTTTTTTAATTGTAATGCTTAATGAAATCCCCATGAATGTTAAACAAACTATTTAATCTGGTTAATGGGAAATTAATTATTAAACTATTTCTAAAGTGGCTTGAAGACAATGGATGCTGAAAGTTAAAAATAGAATGGGGCCATACATTCTGGGGCACAACCAGATTCCCCGTGAGCTGCTCCTTGGGAGAATAGTATCTCCTTTGATTGAGTCAAGCACAACTCTATATACTATGTGATTACATCAGGGGTGGTATTCACTTCACCTTCCCTACCGGTTTGCAAATGTGAGTGTGCTCGCGGGCCGCTGGTAGTCCGCAAGAAAATTTTGGTGGTCCGCAGAAAAATTATTTGAATTTTTTATATTGCACCAAATACTGTAGGAAGTTAGCACCCACCCCTCTCCTAGAAAAAGGAAATATCCTGGGAAATATTGAAAAGGCAAAATAGTACATTTTCCTGGATCCGAAATGGAGAAACATGTTTTTAGGCAGGAAGCAGACTCACTCTTAATAACCCTTCCCCCACCCCCTTGTCAGTGGGCCATTAAAAGAGCTTGGGCCAGTCTATTCTATATAACAAGGATCTCTCCCCTTCAGCTCCAGGGTGATGGGATTAAGGCATGATTGTATTAGTCCTTTACCAATCTCGCTACAGGGCACCTGGGAATATTCTATGATCGGTTTGCACACCCAACTGCTTTAGTGTGAAAAGAATTCCTACCATTTCCTCCTGGCGTTGGCCTCATGCTGTGGGAAGAACAATAGGTGTCACAGACATCCTTCTGTTGAGGGACTCCAGACATACCTCAAGAGGAAAACCCCACCCAACCCTTCGGTTGCCATCCCCATAAAGACAAAATCCTCATTTTCCTTAACCTTAAACTGAGGGCTATCAAGTTAGAGTTAAAGAAAATGGATATTATAGCAATAGCAATAGCAGTTAGACTTATATACCGCTTCATAGGGCTTTCAGCCCTCTCTAAGCGGTTTTACAGAGTCAGCATATTGCCCTCAACAACAATCCGGGTCCTCATTTTACCCACTTCGGAAGGATGGAAGGCTGAGTCAACCCTGAGCCGGTGAGATTTGAACAGCCAAACTGCAGAACTGCAGTCAGCTGAAGTAGCCTGCAGTGCTGCATTTAACCACTGCGCCACCTCGGCTCTGCGAGTGATATAGAGGTGGTACCTAACACCACATAAATTAAATCAAATAGAAGGTAAATATACAAATATTTCTTGGAGGTGCAAGAAAGAGGTTGGAACATACAAACATATATGGTGGGATTGTGGGAGTGCACCCAAAATATGGGACATGAGTGTTTAGAGAAATTAGAGCACTCTTGAATGTAAATTTAGCCATGTCACCGAGAACTGCATTACTGTTACTGGTGGAAAAATGGGATATCAATGAAACAAAAAAGGAATTGATTGTAAATTTCATAATGGCAGCCAGATTAGTGATGGCTAAATATTGGTGACAAAATTGGGATATTCAAAGATATGGGTGGCATAATGAAATTTGGAATATGGCAACAAATGATAAATTAATAACGGAAATTACATTTAAAAAAGGGGTGATCAAAGCAAACAATTATAATGAAATATGGGGGTGGGTGGGTTTATAAAATCAGTGTTGGTGGAAGGTAAAGGGAATAAACCCACACAAGAATATACATTATTTGGAGGGCATAAGGGACCAATTTGAATATATTGTATATCTTTTAGCGGTTATAAATGAAGAAATATAGGGGGGGGGGAAACAGGGTCTTGGGGGGGTTGGAGATGCACTGTAATTTTAGGGTTTTTTTCTTTTTCTTTCTTTTTTTCTTTCTGTATTTAGATGCATATATACTATGTTTGTATTACCGTATTTTTTGGACTATAAGACGCAGCTGTGTATAAGACGCACCAATCTGAAAGAGTTAAGTAAGAAAAAATAGTTGTTGTCTTCCCCGCCCCCCAGGAGCACTCTGCAGGCTTCAACAGGGATGGGAGAAGGCATAAAGTTTCTGTGAAAAACGGGCAGAAAATGAGCCTTTTTCGCAAAAATGGGGGTGTTTTTGCCTTCCCCCAGCCCTGCTGAAATCTGTAGAGTGCTTCTGGGGGCTGGAGAAAGCCAAAAACACCTCCGTTTTTGCAAAAAACAGCCCATTTTTTTTGCAAAAATGGGAGGCGGGGCAGGATTCAGGAGGCCAAAAATGGCTCTATTCGGTGTATAAGACGCATCAACATTTTCACGCTCTTTTATGGGGGGGGGGGGGAAGATGCATGTTGTACTCCGAACAATACGGTATTTGCATTTTTTAAAAAAAGGCAAAATCTTCAGTGCATAAGCTTAGAGCCAGTCAAGATCTTTGCATTTAGGATGGAATTTCCTCTCGAAATGAACGTTCTCAAAACCAAGATGCCAACTACGAGCCAAGTGCTACAGCAGGGATCCCCAACTTGTGGGCCACGATGGGTTTGCCACTGGGCCACGGAAATGGCTGGTTGAGTACACACTCCATTTAAGGGAGTGGCAGGCATGCAGCCATGCTGGTCGTGGAAATGGAGCCATGTGTGAGCTCTTGCCAACCACTTTTACAAAAACCATCCCCTATAACACCCCCCACACCTCCACCGGTCCACAAATCTGGAAACGCTGGGGTACTCCTTCAAAACTCTTTATCTCGCTACCTGTGTGAATACTCAACATAATAGTTGTAAGATACGGAAATTAAAAAAAGGAATAACCAGGAAACTGTATTGTTGTTTTTGGAGAGAAGATGACTTGAAGCTGATCAAGCCCTAAGCACCTCCAATGCTTTAATTCAGAGATGTCCAACCTTGGCCCCGTGGACTTCAACTCCCAGAATTCCTCTGCCGGCCTGGTTGGCTGGGGAATTCTGGGAGTTGAAGTCCACAAGTCTTAACACCCTGGCTTAGATACCAAGGTCTCAGAGAACAAAATGAGCCAGCAGTGTGTGGTGGCAGCCAAAAAAGCCAATGCAATCCTAATTTGCATTAACAGAGGTATACAATCAAGATCAAGTGAGGTACTAATACTACTCTGTAACGCCCTAGTAAGACCACACCTAGAGTACTGCATCCCAGTTTTGGTCACCAGACTATAAAAAAGATGTTGGGACTCTAGAAAAAGGGCAGAGAAGAGCAACCAGGATGATTAGGGGACCGGAGACTAAAACATATGAAGGACGGTTGCAGGAACTGGGCATGGCTAATCTAGTGAAGAGAAGGACCAGGGGAGACATGATAGCAGTCTTCCAATATTTGAGGGGCTGTCACAGAGAGGAAGGGGGTCAAGCTATTTTCCAAAGCACTTGAAGGCCAGACAAGGAATAATGGATGGAAACTGACCAAGGAGAGATTCAACCTGGAAATGAGGAACTTTCTGACAGTGAGAACAATCAACCGATGGAACAGAAGTTGCCTTCGGAAGTTGTGGGGGCTTCATCACTGGAGGCTTTCAAGAAGAGATTGGACTGCCATTTGTCAGAAATGGTGTAGGGTCTCCTGCTTGAGTGGGGGGGGGGTGTTGGACAGGATGACCTATAAGGTCCCTTCCAACTCTGTCAATCTGTTAAATGGTTAAATTCCCAGCTCAAGTTGCCTGTCCAAAGAGGGATGGCTGGTCCATTTCGGGGGAAAGCATGACACACACAGAAGACTTCATTAAGCTGTCATAACCTGAAGGGGAAATTCAAGGACAGGTGTTCAAGGTTCCATCCTGTCTTGCCGACAACACCTTGCTAATTCGATGGTCCAAATGACACACTCGCTGGGTGCCTCAATCATGGCTCCTTGAGAATGCAGGCGGTTACGGTCTTCTTTATCTCCTATCTCCACCCTTCTGGAGACACCCACCCACCAAGGCTAGAGAAGGCTACTTAAAATGACCACAGACTGTCAACTCTTCTCCATTCAACTCCAAAACACAGATCATCTTTTGTGAGTCTCTCCTTTCCCTTCTCCCGGTTGAGGGACTTTCTTTCGCTTGTTTTTCCAGCGCTGTACCTCCTCGAGGGAGAAGTCCTCCGCCTCCAATCACCCACTAGACCAAGCTGGCGCGCGTTTCCAGTCGGAGCATCTCCCTCACCTCTGCCCCTCCTCTTTGTCCCCCAGGCACCAAAAGAACAGGGAGGAAAGCAGGAGACGGAGAAGAATGCAGCTGAATAAAAAAAATCTCGCGGCATTAATTCCTAACCGGCAGAAACAGACGGAACATTCGGGGGGGGGGATTTTCGAGTCTCTCAGAACAGGTAGTCCTCGACTTACCAACAGTTCATTTCGGGAGCATTCAAAGTTACAATGGGACTGAAAAAAACAGACTTATGACTGTTTTTTCATACTTTTTTAAAATACATTTTTATTATTTACATATACCGTATTTTTCAGATTACAAGACACACCTGACTATAAGACACATCTAAGTTTATGAGAGGAAAACAACAACAAAAAAAGGTTTTTTGCCTCTGCGCACCTTATTTTTGGCCCTTTTTAGGACCTTTTTTGGCCCTTTTCCAGCATTTTTTCTACCCATTTTTTGAGGTTTTGGTGGCCTATTTTGGCAGCTTTTTTCACCCATTTTGGGGGCTTTTTGGCACATTTTTGAAGCTTTTTTGGCATGTTTTTGAGGGGTTTTTTCGGCCCGTTTTTGAGGGTTTTTTGGCACATTTTTGGGGAAAAACAGGCTGAAAAACGCCTCAAAAATGGGCCAAAAAGCGTTAAAAACAGGCCAAAAAAATCCTCAAAAACAGGCCAAAAAAAATCTCAAAAATGGCCTGAAAAAAACTCGAAAACGGGCCAAGAAAAACTTGAAAAATGGCCCAAAAAAGCCCCCCCAAAAGCCTCCAAAACAGCTGCAAGACCTGAAAAAGGAGCGTGCGGAGGCCAAATAATGATCAGCAGGCGGGCGGGACGTTGTCAATATTCAGTCTATAAGCCGCAGAGACATTTTCACCCTCTTTTGGGAGACAAAAAAGTGTGTCTTATAGTCCGAAAAATACGGTATATTGAGCACACAGTGTGATTGCTCTGGCATTTCACTTGCCATAAAAACCAAAGTGAAATCAAATAACATATATGCTACTTAAACAGTGCTAGTGTTATACAATTATTTTTGACCATCATATTCATTCTAATATCACAATGCGTATATAGATTCCAGGTCCCCCTATCCTATTTTTTTCGTATCCCAACTTCCACCTCGTGCTTCTAACCGTTGATAGAATCTGTTCCATGTATCATAATATTCTGACTCTCCTTTTGTCTTTTATTTTTAATGTTAATCTATCAATTTCTGCACAGACTAGTATCTTATTATCTCTGACTTGGAACGGTGTTTTCAGCCTTCCATTGCTGCGCATACACCATTCTTGCTGCGGTCAGGATGTGTAGTATTAGGTATATTGTTCCTTTATCGTAGCCATCAGTGATACTGCCTAATAGAAATAATTCTGGCTTGAACTCTATACATTGTCTAACCATTCTTCCTAACCTCATATGCATTTGTAACCAAAATTTCCTTGCTTTTTTACAATCCACCATATGTGGCAGTATGTGCCTGGTGTTTGTTTACAGAAAACCTATTTGCATTTTTTATTTTGCGCTAAATCGGGGGTCCTCACATTACAACCCCTGGGCTGGATACGTGCAATGAACATTTATGTTGCTGCAGAGTGTCTCCCCCTTCGGGGTCATTTTGTGCAGATTGGAGGGGGAGAGAAGTTCCGACTAGGGGACTGCTTCGGCCTCTGGTGTGGGGCTTTGGGCGAAGGCTGGAGGGAAGTGCCGCTGGTGGCGAAGAGCCGGAGGGCCTTGTTCCAGTGGGACAGCATCATGGCCTGGAATTGGCTGACCATCTCAGCCCGCTGAGCCTCCAGGCGCTGGCACCTGGCCTTGAACTCCCGCAGGTCTTCCCTCTGCTTGGAAAACCTATGCTCGTACTCCTCAGTGAGGTGCTTCTGCTGAGCCTCCTTCTCGGTCAGATCCAATTTGAACTGAGCTGTTTAGCCGACTCTTTCTCATGGTGGCTGCTTAGCTCCAGCAACTGCTTCCTGTTGGGGCCCCAAAGAGTCCGAGTAGGTAGGGGAGGAGTGGCGAGTAGAGGCTGGTGAGGCGCCCCTCGACATGAGTGACATCAAATTGGCCACACTGCACCTGCAGCCGTTCACCTGTTTTAGTCTCCAGGCCTTTGATCATCGCAGGTGCTCTGAATAAATATCTATGCATATCTAATAAATATTTATTCCTCTTGAATAAATATAATAAATATCTAATAAATATGATTGATATTAAACATAGTTAAAGACTTGACTCCCTCGACACCAGAAGTGGTAAAAAGAGGAATTAAAGAAGGAAGACTTAAGGCTGACCCTAATGTGAACAAAGGCGGTGTGTGGGTTAACTTTTCCACTGATTTTTTGCATTATTAATGCTAACCTGAAAATAACTTTGATAATATTTGATTTTCTTGAGAACACAGTCATTTCCAGCTGTTTTATTGGTTCCTTGACACTCAAGTGCAATTGTAGTCACAGCCTGGATTTTATATCCACGTACATTGGATTTCATCCTTAAAGGACCGAAGAACTCCAGTGATTTTATGTATATTTACAGTATATTTTTAATCATGTTTTAAAATGATGGCCTTCCGCAAAGCCACCAAGTCCTGGCTGTTCCAGCAGGCTGGGGGAGCTAAGAAGCATCTACCTCCATAGAAATTGTGAATGTTGGTTTTGTTTTTAATATGTTGTCTTTGTCTTGTTCCCCCCTTTCCCTTGTCTTTTGTGAGCCACCCGGAGTCCTCCGGGAGTGGGTGGCATACAAGACAAATAAATAAATAAATAAATAAATAAATAAATAAATAAATAAATAAATAAATAAATAAATAAATTAGTTTTCAGGCTTTGTTTCTCGTTGTTTTGTTTTTACTGTACGCCAACCAGTCGCATCCGTGAGATCAGCAGCTAGAGATATTTGATAAATAAACAAGCAGATCAGACAACTAGACGCAAGGACAGTTTTTTCACGAATGCCATCACTCTGCTTAACAACTAATTTCCACAACACTGTCAAATAATTTACTAAGACTGTATTACTATTATTCTTCTCTTCTCAACTTATGACTATAACCATGTTGCTTGTATCTTTCAATTTATATTGTTTTTATTTGCTTCCTAGTACGATTTGATAGCTTATTAGTAACCTTCACTATCACTTGTCAAAGTTGTATTTTTTTTATTCTTGATGAATGTATTTTATTCTCCTTACGTACACTGAGAGCATATGCACCAAAGTCAAATTCCTTGGGTGTCCAATCACACTTGGCCAATAAAGAAGTCTATTCTATTCTATTCTATTCTATTCTATTCTTCTATTCCATTCCATTCCAATTTATGTAAGACATTTGGATATAATGCCATTTAAAAGTGGAATTCCAATTCCTGCTTCAGAAAAGGAAAAGAATAAAATGGGAAGCCATTCCTTAACCTCCTTCAGATCTTCCTGAGGGATATCTTGACCTGAATATTAAATAGTTGTCTTCAGATTTACCCGACAAGATCCTTCCAACAATTTACTCTCTGCAGTTTATATCAAAGCATAAGATTAAAGCTAGATACAATAAAGGGAAAAATGTTTTTAAATGGTGTGATTTTTTTTCAGGCTGCAACAACAATTCCACATCAACAACTGAATGAAAACATCTTTGGAAAGTTGTTGTCCAGATAACTGGTTAGGGAATTCTGGGAATTGAAGTCCACGCATCTTAAAAGCGGTTCACGTTGAGAAAGGCCACTGTAAACCTTACAGAAGAAAATTGAGAAGGTTGCAACCTCAATGATGTTCTGAAAAAAGGCCCACATTGGCAAAATCCATTTACACATTCTCCTTTAAACCTTGCTGTCCCATCATGCTCATCACCACTACCCCGAATTCTTAGACAGCCAAACTAGGGAATTCTGGGAGCTGCAGTCCCAGCCTATCCAAAGGATCCCAAATTTATTCTTTATTTCTAGTTTCCTTTTATTCAACTTTGAACCAAAACGTCCACTATATAACTTTAATCTCCTTCTCCAGCAGCCTCCCTCTTCCCAATTTTAATCCACCTTTTTCTTCCAAAGCCAGTCCTTTGGTTTCATTCTTGACTCGGGATGCAAAACTTCACCTCCCGCCAACTCTCCTCTGAGCTTGTGGATCAGAAAGGTCGACAGTTTGGATCCCGAGTACAAGTCTCCTGTGTGAACAGGGGGTTGGACTAGAAGACCTCCAAGGCCACTCACATCAAATGATCTAAGTGCCAGAGCTCACTGTAACAGCATTGCCAAAAAGGCATTAAGAGTTGGTGACCTGGTCATCGAGACTAAGCGATTATGGATGAAACGTGTAAGAGTGATACCCATTGTCATGGGGACACTTGGCACCATGTTCAAGAATTTTACAAGACACATCCACAAATTGCAGCTTTCTGCAATAACACCAGCAGAACTGTAAAAAAAAAAACCTGTGCTACTCGGAACACTGTACATTTTAAGAAGGTCCTTGGTATCAACCATTACCACCAGTCAATGGTATTTGCGATGCGTTTTTGAATGATCAGTTGACTTGAGTTTCATGTTTAATGAATAAAGTATAATAATAATAAAATCATCATCATCATCATAACATTGTATATTTTAAGAAGGTACATGGTTGATACCTGGGACGCTGGCAGCAAGCCGTATCAACCATTAGCACCAGTCAATGGTATTTGCGATGCGTTTTTGAATGATCAGTTGACTGAGTTTCATGTTTAATGAATAAAGTATAATAATAATAATAAAATCATCATCATCATAACATCGTATATTTTAAGAAGGTACATGGTTGATACCTGGGACGATGGCAGCAACCCGTATCAACCAGTAACAAGAGACAGTGGTATTTGTGATGTATTTTTGAATGTTCAGTTGACTTTCATGTTTAATGAATAATAATAAAGATAATAAGATAATAATAATAAAGATAATATAATAGTAATAATACTAATAGTAGTAATGATGATGATGATGATAATAATAATAATAATATTAATAATAATAATAATAATACCCTACTTGGAATAGCTTATATCCTCCCACGTTACCTTAACAGTTCCTAGATCCTTGGTTAGGACTCAAGCTGTTGAGCTACCAACCAGCCCCAAAGGCTGTGAATCTCACCAAAGATTAACCACATAATAATAATAATAATAATAATAATAAAGCAATATTCCTAATAATAATAATAATAATAATAATAATAATAATAATAATAATAAAGCAATATTCCTCTTTATCCAGACCTTAGAAGAGACACATACACACCATCCCAAATATCACCCACTCATTTCGTGGTCTTCACCCTGAGCAGCCTGAAGAGACATCCTTGCTTTTGGGCCCAGCCCCTCAAACTCTGCTGCACCTGCTACAGCTGCCCTCCCCTCCCCTCCCCGAGGGACTACAGCTCCCATCCTCCTTCTCCAGCCTCTAACCTGCACAAAGGTAGATCGCTCATCCTCCCTGCAAAGAGAAATGGGAGCTCCCATTCAAACAGAGGAGGCCGAGTCTCAACAAGCGACGGAATTCCCAAGGGCCGGGGCCTGGTTACTCAGGCCGTGCAGGGGCGCCTGAAACAGCAGCCGGGCCGAGCCTCAGCCAAGCCTTCCGCGGAGCCTCACCTGCGCTGCGGCGGAGGGGCCCCCCGAGAGGAGCTCAGCGTGGCGGTGGTGGCGGCAGCGGCCGCCGCTCGCGCCCGGGGGTGGGAGAAAGGAAGCCGCGAGGGGGCGGCGGCGGCAGCAGCGGCGGCAGCTCCTCCACCGCCGGCGCTTGTCGCCGTTTTCGCTGCTGCCACTGCTCTTGCCGCAGCCTCCACCCCCTGCCGCTGCCCAGCGCCGACTGACAAGCCCGCGCGCGGACTCGCCTCTTTTTCTCCCTTGCCCCGCCCCTGCCGCTCGCGCGAGGCACGCCCACCTTTCCCTTGACCACGCCTCCCCCTTTCCCCGGCCTCAGACCAATCCTCGTTCCGCGGCGAAGCCAACTCCGCCCATTCTTCTCCCCCGGGTGCTGGGGGGAGGGAGGGGGAAGGAGATTCCGCCGCCAGCGCGCAGACGCCGGTTTAAAGGGCGAGGAGGGGGATAAACATTCACGCGCTGGGGTGGAGCCGCGCGCTCCTTTTCTCCTCCCCCTGGTCCTTAGGAAGCGGGAGGAAAGAGAGCAGCCTTCATTTCCGGTATCCTTTTGGAACGCCGCCATATGCGGGGCAATCGTAGAGCTAACGCGTCGCTCAGGATTGAAGCTTGTGAAGAACGGAAATCAGAAGATCATAGTAGTAGAGGAAAATAACGGGAATGCCATGTTTTTTAAAGGGATACACGCATAGCTATATCTCCCAGCATGATTACCCGGTTTTCATTCTATGGCTGGTAGTATGCGCAATAAGGAATGGAATGGAATAGAATAAAAGGGAATAGATAAGAAAGGGAATAGGATAGAATAGAATAAAAAAGGGAATAGAATAGAATAAGAAAGGGAATAGATAAGAATAGGATAGGATAAGAAAGGGAATAGAATAAGAAAGGGAATAAAATAGAATAAGAAAGGGAATAGAATAGAATAAGAAATGGAATAGAATAGAATAAGAAAGGGAATAGAATAAGAAATGGAATAGGATAGGATAATAAAGGGAAAAGGATATGATAGAATAAGAAAGGAAATAGAATAGAATAAGAAAGGGAATAGAATAAGAAATGGAATAGGATAGGATAATAAAGGGGAAAGGATATGATAGAATAAGAAAGGAAATAGAATAGAATAAGAAAGGGAATAGAGTAAGAAATGGAATAGGATAGGGTAGGGTAGGATAGAATAATAAAGGGGAAAGGATAGGATAGAATAAGAAAGGGAATAGAATGGAATAAGAAAGGGAATAGAATGGAATAAGAAATGGAATAGGATAGGATAGGATAATAAAGGGAAAAGGATAGGATAGGATAAGAAAGGGAATAGAATAGAATAAGAAAGGAAATAGATAAGAAAGGGAATAGAATAGAATAAGAAATAGGATAGGATAGAATAGAATAATAAAGGGAAAAAGATAGGATAGGATAGAATAAGAAAGGGAACAGAATAGAATAAAAAAGGGAATAGAATAGGATAAGAAAGGGAATAGAATGGAATAGATAAGAAAGGGAGTAGAATAGAATAGGGACTAGAATAGAATAAGAAAGGAAATAGATAAGAAAGGGGATAGGATAGAATAAGAAAGAATAGAATAAGAAAGGGAATAGAATAGAAAAGGGAATAGAATAGAATAAGAAAGGGAATAGATAAGAAAGGGGTTAGGATAGGATAGAATAAGAAGGGAATAGAATAGAATAGAATAGAATAAGAAGGGAATAGAAGAGAAGAGTGAAGAATAGAACAGAATTCTTTATTAGCCAAGTGTGATTAGACCCACAAGGAATTTGTCTTTGGGGCATTTGCTCTCAGTGTACATAAGGAGAATAAAATACATTCATAAAGAATAAAAAGATACAACACTTAGTGATAGTCATAGGTTACTAATAAGCTATCAAATCGTATTAGGAAACAAATAAAAACAACATAAGTTGAAAGATACAAGCAACATGTTTATAGTAGTAAGTTGGAAAAGATAGATATTAGGAAGAGAATAATAATAATAATAATAATACAGTCTGAGTAAATTATTTGACAGTGTTGTGGAAATTAGTTGTTAAGCAGAATGATGGCATCCCGAAGTAAAAATCTTTAAATATTGTATTTAAGCTTTTGGATTGCTGAGCATTTTCACTACTAGCTAACAGAAGATCCTTCTGCAGAAAAAGGGTCACAGAGTTGAAGAATCCTCTTTGGAAGGGAGGACATTTTCAAGCAATTTTATTTTACCGGCTTTATAACTGGGAATGTACCTGTGATGAGATTCGGAGTGCAAAGTTTTGCATATGAATTGCATCGTAGATCATGCTAAGCTTAGACTGTCGTGCGAATTCATTTATAGTGGTGTAGGAAATTAGCAGCCACCCCTCGCCAAAAAAAAAAGTTCAGAAATATTAAAAGGGCAGAATATTTCCCCTAAAAGGGAGGCAGAAACTCACCCTCCCCACCCCCAGCTTTGTCAATGGGCCCTTAAGGCCTGGGCCAGCCTATTCTACATAACAAAGATCTACCTCCTTCAAGCAGAGCCATAATAGGCATCCCAAAGCCCTTTCATTACATCATCACCCAGCAAGTGTCAACCAAGCTTGGGACTCAGGAGAGTCTACAGAGTTGCCCCTGCATTGCCCCATGAGAGACAACCAATCAGAATACAAGCTCAAATTCAAAGCCCAGCAGAGAGTATAAATTTAAATCTTTCTCTCCCTCCCTCCTTTCCTCCCTCCCTCCTTTCCTCCCTCCCTCCCTTTCTCCCTCCCTCCCTCCCTCCCTCCCTCCCTCCCTCCCTCTCTCTCTCTCCAAATTTTGAACATGTGACCAGGGGATGCTGTAATAGTCGTAAGGGTGATAAACAGCCCTAAGTCACTCCTTTCTGTGACATTATAATTTTGAATGGTCATTAAATGGATTTTAAGTCAAGGACCACCTCTATAGTCCATGTATGATATGTCATATATGCTAAATAAATAAAGGAAGGCACTGCCATCTAGAGGACAGGTATCCACACTGCAAGCAGACTGTAGACAGGGTAAGCTGGGAAGAGAAGGTCATATTTCAAGAAAAAAAAATATATTTAAGAGGGCTTCTTGGATGCGTTTTACATGGGGAGGGAGCCACTGTGTGGTCAAAGATAGAATTGCTTAATTGAATGAAGCAATGAATGAGAAGCTAGGAATTTTCAGTGAGAAAAATCAACCCCCTTTACAATTATTCAATCCCTTGTAAAAAGCTAGTACAGTAGACCCCCCATATTAGGAAGCTCTATAAGAATCTTTTTTCCCCCAAATGTTTTCCCCCCTGTATATTAAAAGGGGTAAATAGCACCTTTTCACTCACCAGGCCGTGTTACTGCCTTTCTTCATTTTTTTTTAATTCAAAAGATTAAAATACAAAATAAAAACACATTAATAAAGACGAAACAAAAGTAGACAAGGGTTTTAAAAAGAAAAATGTGAGTTAAAAAGGAGAAGAAACAAAACACGTTACGCCCCCTAACTGAACACTGACAAATCTATTGCAACAATCATCGCCCCTTGTAAAGCAAGTCCAAAATTCATAAGATTCTACATCTATTTGCAATTCAAATTTCTTTCACATACTGTGTGTAATGTTAGGCCAAATGGCACTGCCAGTACTAATTGCGAAGGCAGAGCAATAGGCCACTTGGATTCATTTATCTTTATTAGACCAGGGGTCGGCAACCTTAAACACTCAAAAAGCCACAAAAGTCCTAACTGGAAGCTGCCCATTCAATTCTGGAGCCAACCAGAAGTCCGGTTCCCCCACCATAGAGTCTCCTCCTAACGTGGCATCCTTTTTCCTCATCTGATCAGAAGTCCAGTTCCCCCACCATAGAGTCTGCTCCTAGCGTGGCATCCTTTTTCCTCATCTGATCAGAAGTCCAGTTCACCCACCATAGAGTCTGCTCCTAGTGTGGCATCCTTTTTCCTCATCTGATCAGAAGTCTGGTTCCCCCACCATAGAATCTCCTCCTAGCATGGCATCCTTTTTCCTCATCTGATCAGAAGTCCGGTTCCCCCACCATAGAATCTCCTCCTAGCATGGCATCCTTTTTCCTCATCTGATCAGAAGTCCAGTTCCCCCACCATAGAGTCTGCTCCTAGCGTGGCATCCTTTTTCCTCATCTGATCAGAAGTCCGATTCCCCCACCATAGAGTCTCCTCCTAGCATGGCATCCTTCTTCCTCATCTGATCAGAAGTCCGGTATCCTCCACCATAGAGTCTCCTCCTAGCGTGGCATCCTTTTTCCTCATCTGATCAGAAGTAAGGTTCCCCCACCATAGAGTCTCCTCCTAGCGCAGTGTCCTTTTTCCTCTACTTATCCTAACTGAAAGCTGTATCAAACATGGAGGCCGACCGGCAATATGGAGCCATAGCAGAGGGATGAAAGAGCCACATGTGGCTCCAGAGCCGTGGGTTTCTGACTCCTGTTATAGACAAATGGATCATAGAATAAATTAATCGAGGATTCTCCCTTGAACCACAAATGACCAGGCTCAAAGGATCATATTTTGGACTCTAGGAAGGTCAATTCCTTTGGGGGGAAAAGATACGTACCGTATTTTTCAGAGTATAAGACGCTCTGAAATATAAGGCACACTTAGCTTTTGGTTAGGAAAACAAGGGGGGGGGAAATCTGCCTCTGCCTCCCAGCAATTTGCCTCCTTGCAACAAACAGCAAACAGTACAGACAATATACACTGTTTGTAGTGTTATATTTCAGACTATACTTGTACAGATGCTGTTAAAATGGATGTGGCTTTCTGGAAGTATAGTTATTCTCTCTACTATTTAAAAGAAGATACAATAGCACTGGGCCTCTTCAGCTCAAGCATTTATTTTAAAAAGCTGCTTCATTTTGTTAAGTTGTCTAGAACAATAATAAAGCAGTCTTTAAAAAACAAGTCTAATAATTTGAACATTCTACAGGCATTTATAGTTATTGACTTACCTCCTTGCAGCAAACAGCAAACAGCCTGATTAGCACCCCCCAAAAAATCTGCCTCTGCCTCCCAGCGGGAAACAGCAAGTTTCACTTCAATTTCAGCTTGGGCCTCCCAATCATCAGCTGTTTTAAGCTGCAGGGATTGCTGTAGCCTATTGCAGCCTCCACAAGGAGGTAAATTGCTGGGGGGCAGAGGCCAAAGGGTGGGTGGATGGGTGGGGCTACATTTGGTATATAAGACGCACCCAAATTTTCACCCTCTTTTAGGGGGGGGGAAGGTGCATCTTATACTCCAAAAAATACGGTAATATTAGGAAAAGTGTAAAGAATGAGGACATCAGTAGCTAGGGGGATGGATTACAGTTACAGCAGCAATGGATTCGCTCACTGAAGATCCAAAGGGCAGATTGGGAATACAATCTCAATTTAGGACTAGAACTGAGCCGAAAACTTCTGTTGCTAAGCCAAGAGACCCTGCCTACAAAACCGTCAATTGTTAAATAAGTTTTGCCCCATTTTACGACCTTTCTTGCCACTGTTGTTAAGTGAACCACTGCAGCTCTTCAGTTAGTAACATGGTGTTCTGACCCCCCTTCTCCGTCCAGGAATGAAAGCCACAAGCAAACATAAATAAGAATACTTTTAATCAGTCCAGACTCTTGTTGGCTGCAAGCCCAAAATAAACAAAGAGATAAGCTCTCTGGCAGCAATTACTACAAACCTAGGCAATTCAAACAAGCTCTCATAGCAAACCACTTCTCCAAGTTGGTTTCTCTGAATCATGAACGTGAACGAGAACGTTGACTCCTGCAACCAGGGCGTGGCACAAACAGTCTCTTTTATACTCAGGAGAGGATCTTAATCAGCATCAGCTGCTCATAATCACCTCCTGTAGTTACTCCGTTGTTCTTTACGCCGAGTAGCCCTGCGCCTGCATGCATCCTGAAACAACTCCCAAATGTTTTCCTGAACATTCCCTTTAATCCAATGCTCTGCTGCCACCTGGTGGCCGACCAGTCTCTCCTCACCCTGCTCGGAGTCGACACCCTGTCCAGGGTCCTCCACCTTCTCCAAGGCCGACTCATAAGACCCCTCGCTGTCGGAGTCTGGCGGCAGCTCCAAAGGCTCATGCCGGGCCACAACACATGGTTAAGTGAATCTGGCTTCCCCATTGACTTTGCTTGTCAGGGGGGGGGGTTCACCAAAGGGGATCACATAACCTCAGGACACTGCGACCGTCATAAATATGAGCCGGTTGCCAAAGTATCTGAATTTTGATCATGTGACCGATGGTCGTGATCGTGAAAAATCAACAGAAATCACTTTTTTCACTTTTTTCCTTTACTTCGTTCAAAGCCACATTGCAACTTTGAATAATCACTAAATAAACTATTGGAAGCCAACAACTAGCGGTAGATCATCCAGAAGAAAATCCATCTTTCTGCTGGTAACAGTCAATGCTGAGTTGAGGGTACATAATCAGAGGCAGTATTCAGCCAGTTTGGACTAATTCACCTGCCCCGGTAGTGGAAATCACCGGGTTTTAACCCTTGCTTAACTCTGCTCGAGTGATCATAAAGTCAGACTAGAGGAGGCACGTGGTTCTCCTGCCTCATCCTGTAGAGGGCACTTTTTAAGAGGCTTTTTTAAACAGTTAAGCACTAAGCAGAGTCATCCACTGTGACTCTGGCAGCAACTAGCTCAGCCTTTTTCCTTTTACATTTCCCCCCCCCTTTTCATGATGACAGTGGTGAGGCTCTGGTGCGGCTAGCGGTGCTGGTGCGGCTGGTGCAGCTGGCGGTGCTGTGGCTGGTGGTGCTGGTGACTGCTTTGGATCAGCTGATTCCTCAACTCTTGGGGAAGAAAGCGGTCATACTCTGTTGCCTCTTCTTCATTGTGCTAGGTAGATCTAACTGCTGCCAAAGAAATAAAACAATATTGGACTCAATTGTGGTTGTAAGCTGAGGACTCTGTAGGTAACAAGAAGGGACCTCTGCTTTCAACGAACAATGTACAGTCTTTTCAGGAAGGATGAGAAACAGGAAAGATATAAACAAACAGGAAGGATATAGTCTTTCATCCAAGAAGATAGTTCAAGAATGAATGTCCCCTGCCTCCCTTGACTTCACGCCACTGGTGCAAAGCTGGGTATATGAACGGAAGGAGCATTCATGCCCATGAAGCATGCCTGCACCTGAGAAGCAAGTGTGCGCACCAGTGGTGGGTTTCAATTTATTTTATTACCGGTTCGCTCGTGCAACACTTCTGCGCATGTGGATGAGTGGGTGGAGCCTCCTGCTACCGCCACGACCGGTTCGTCTGATCCGGGCCAAACCGGCAGAAACCCACCTCTGGTGCGCGCTCAGGTCGAACCGGCGGTAACAAAATGTGAAACCCATTGCTGTACATAATCCCTCAATTGATTGATTGGAAGTAGGGACGTTAAGAGAGATTTGAAACCAATTTCTTTGAGGAGATATAACCTTACCTGGCAGGGAAACCCGCGTGAAATAGAACCGTGTTGAAAGCTGACTCAGCGGCCTTGGACTAAGCGGCTGTTAAACATGGTTAGCTGAGCAAACCATGGTGATGGATCATACATGTAAGGCCAAGTCTACATGGGGCTGCCCCTGAAAAGTGTTCGGAGACTTCAATTGGTCCAGAATGCAGCCGCACGAGCGATATTGGGTGTACCGAGATACACCCATGTTACACCCATCCTCCGCGAGCTGCACTGGCTCCCTATTGGTCTCCGAACGCGCTTCAAGGTGCTGGTTATCACCTTTAAAGCCCTACATGGGACCTGGATATCTACGAGACCGCCTCCTGCCACATACCTCCCAGCGTCCGATAAGATCTCACAGGATGGGCCTTCTCCAGGTGCCGTCGACTAGACAATGTCGTCTGGCGGCTCCTCGGGGGAGAGCCTTCTCTGTAGCTGCCCCGGCCCTATGGAACAATCTACCCCCGGAGATCCGGACCCTCCCCACTCTCTTGGCCTTCCGAAAGTCTACTAAGACCTGGCTATTCCGGCAGGCCTGGGGCTGTTGACCCTTGATTGAGTTCCAGCCCCACTAAGGTTGAGTGCATGTTGTGTTCTTTTAACTTGCTTTGTCTTTGTATTTTAAATTTTTTTAGTATTTTTAAAACTATTTTTATGTAAGCCGCCCGGAGTCCTTCGGGATTGGGCGGCATACAAATTCATTAAATCTTAAATCTTAAGTCACAAATGAAGCTTTGGTTCCTACCTATCAGTGGGAGTCACAGCCTGGTTTCTTCTCTCTCTCCTACATCTGAACAGAACAACGGAGTGAATCCAGATGTTGTGGTTAGTTGTTGGTTTGGCAGGTTGTTCAAAAACACAGCCGCTTCTGGAGAATTGATGATGATTAAACAAGCAACAGTTTTAGCATAATTACAGAATATCAGTTTTTAAGGGCAAGCGGTTAAGCTTTGCCAACAGATTCCATCTTTTAATTTGAACTTTTCTTACCAAGCCGGGCCTCTCTTCCTGCATGCTAAAAACTACAGTATGTTTAGGTTGAAAAATGATGTCTGGTGAATTAAACCATTTCCTAGCTTGATATCACACCCAACCTCTCCAGTAAGAGGTTGTGTGATGTCTAGACACAACGACACCGAAATGAACTTTAAAGCATTCATTCGCAACGGTGTTTTGGTTGCAGAAATACAAAATTGAAATCCTTTTTTGATCATTACCAATTCATCCCACTCAGAGGTGGGTTCCTACCAGTTCGCACCAGTTCAGTAGAACCGGTTCATCAAATCTACCAAACCGGTTAGAAGAGGTTCCACCAGAAATCAGGCCACACCTACAGAAGAGGTTCTAAATTTTTTTGAAACCCACCACTGACAGAGAGAGACAGAGAGAGAGAGAGAGAGGGAGGGAGGGAGGGAGGGAGGGAGGGAGGAAGGAAGGAAGGAAGGAAGGAAGGAAGAAAAAAAGAAAAAAAGAAAGAAAAAGTGAGAGAGAGATGAAAGAAAAAAAGGAAAAAGGGACAGAGAGACAAAAGGAAGGAAAGAGAGAGAGAGAGAGAGAGAGAGAGAAAGAAAGAAAGAAAGAAAGAAAGAAAGAAAGAAAGAAAGAAAACACATGGCCGGCAAGCCACTCCCACCAGGTCACATGGCCGGCAAGCCACTCCCACAAAGGAGGCCACACCCACAGAGTAGGTTTGAAAAAATTTTGAAGCCCATCACTGATCCCACTTGAAAATGGACGATTATTATACCGTGTTTCCCCAAAAATACGACAGGGTCTTATTTTCTTTTGACACCTAATATAAGCACTTGGCCTTATTTTCAGGGAAGTCTGATTATTTTTGAGGTGCAGAAGGCGGTGAGCGTGATCACTTCATGGCTGCTGCTGTGTTGCAATATTTTTCGGGAGGGCTTATTTTAGCACATGCGCTCAAAAACCCGACTGCCTTGTTATCTGGGGAGGTCTTCTTTTCAGGGAAACGGGGTACTATATAGCTGTGATGGCAAACATGTGGCATGCGTGTCACAGGTGGCACACGGAGTCCCCTCTAGGCGTGTGAGCTGTTGCTCAGTTTTGTAGTTTTGTAGTTTTATTGGGATTTATATGCCGCCCTTTTCCCTGAGGGGACTCAGGGCGGCTTACAACCACAGGGGGGGGGAGGGGGGGTGCAAGGTCAAAAACAAAACAATATGTGAACAAAGAAAAAATAGTAAAACACAACTTTCATTCAACAATCAAACACTCGGGCGGGTGAATTGGAAGCCTATCCCCAGGCCTGCTGGGAGAGCCAGATCTTGAGGGCTGCGCGGAAGGTCTGGATAGTGGTGAGGGTACGGATCTCCATGGGGAGCTCGTTCCACAGGGTCGGAGCAGCAACAGAAAAGGCTCTCCTCCGTGTGGTCGCCAGTCGGCATTGACTGGCAGATGGGATTCGGAGGAGGCCCAGTCTGTGCGATCTAATTGGTCGATTTAGGGAAGTAATCGGCAGAAGGCGGTCTCTCAAGTACTCAGATCCACTACCATGGAGTGCTTTAAAGGTGGTCATCAGTACCCTGAAGCGCACCCGGAGACCAACAGGTAGCCAGTGCAGCTCGCGGAGGACAGGTGTAACGTGGGCGAACCGCGGTGCGCCCACTATCACTCGCGCGGCTGCATTCTGGACTAGCTGCAGTCGCCGGATGCACTTCAAGGGCAACCCCATGTAGAGCCCATTGCAGTATTCCAGTCTAGAGATCACAAGGGCTCGAGTGACTGTTGTGAGAGCCCCCCGGTCTAGGTAGGGCCGCAACTGGCGGACCAGGCGAACCTGGGCAAATGCCCCCCTGGTCACAGCTGACAGCTGGTGATCAAAAGTCAGCTGTGGGTCCAGGAGGACTCCTAAGTTGCGGACCCTATCTGAGGGGTATAAAATTTGACCCCCCAGCCTAAGCGTTGGTATATTAGCCAAATTCTTGGGGGGGAAGCACAACAGCCACTCGGTCTTGTCCGGGTTGAGTACCAGTTTGTTAGCACTCATCCAGTTCTTAACGGCCTCCAGACCCCGGTTCATCACGTCCACCGCTTCATTGAGTTGGCACGGGGCGGACAGATACAATTGCGTATCGTCCGCATATTGGTGGTATTTTATCCCGTGCCTCCGAATGATCTCGCCCAGCGGTTTCATGTATATGTTAAATAGTAGGGGGGATAAGACCGAACCCTGTGGCACCCCACACGTTAGGGGCCTCAGGGACGATCTCTGCCCCCCGACCAACACCGACTGCGACCTGTCCGAGAGGTAGGAGGAGAACCACCGCAAAACAGTGCCTCCCACTCCCACCTCTCGCAGTCGTCGCAGAAGGATACCATGGTCGATGGTATCGAAAGCCGCTGAGAGATCAAGGAGAACCAGGATGGACGCATAGCCTCCATCTCTGGCCCTCCAGAGGTCATCGGTCAATGCGACCAAAGCGGTTTCTGTGCTGTAACCAGGTCTGAAGCCGGACTGGAAGGGGTCTTCTTTTCAGGGAAACGGGGTACTATATAGCTGTGATGGCAAACATGTGGCATGCGTGTCACAGGTGGCACACGGAGTCCCCTCTAGGCGTGTGAGCTGTTGCTCAGTTCAGCTCCACAAACATCCATGGTGCAGGAAGCCGAGTAGGCCCTGCCCGGGGTGGGGGGTTTCCGTGGGGATATGCGGGGGGGGGATCCCACATTGGAATTGGGCGTGGGCACGCATGCACGCCTGATAGTGGAGGCACACACGATTTTGGCATGTGAGGAGAAAGAGGTTAGACACCCCTGCTAGAGAGGAATCATTTTATTGATGGTTAGAGAATAGATAAAATACAAACCCGAAATCTTTCTACTGGGAATAATCAAAGAGAAATATACAAAGAAAATTAAGTACATATTAACACATCTGCTAACTACAGCTAGAATAGCATTTGTCCAATGCTGGAAACAAAATAATACCCCCTCGGACGAATTAGTGATAAAAAACCCTTTGGATTGTGCAGAGATGGACAAATTAACACTGAAATTAAAAGATACAGAAGAGTCGGATTATTATGAAATTTGGAACAATTGGTACAAACGGCTGCAAAACAAGAATAAAATTAATTAAGCCGAAAAACAATAATATATAAATATATATAGAACTGTGTATAAAGGTGTGTAAATATAGAAGCGAAATATATACATGTACAGGTATGATGACATAACAATGTTGATGTAATGACTGTAAGGTGTTGTAGAAGGGAAAAAATAATTTAAAAAATCTGCTAACAAAAAAGAGAATAAATACATGAACTAGAAGTAAAAGGAGTTGTGTAAAATATAGAAAATGTATCAATAGAGTTAACATAATTAATAAGAGCTAAATAAACGATGAAGAGGATTGTTTATAGTATTAGACATTTAAGGTATTGGTATTAAGCTAGGAATAGATTAAATAATGATTATGATTATAAATTTTAATTGTTGGCACAAAATATCTGTACCCAGACATTTTGTACCCAGACACACACTGTTTAATGGAAGATGGATTGTTTATATTAAAATAAAATAAAAACTTTCAAAAAATGAATATGGGTAGTCCTGGAGTTACGGGCCCAACTGAGCCCAACATTTCTAGTGCTTAGTGTTAAGTGAGTTGCCCCCCCCCTTTTGTGACCTTTTTTGCCATTATTGTTAAACGAATCACAAGAGTTGTTAGGGGCATCATAGGGCGTCCCCCATGGATTTTGCTTGTTGGAAGCCGGCTGGGAAGGGTGATCACATGACCCTCGGAATGGTGCAACAGTCATAAGTACATGCCAGTTGCCAAGTGCCCCCAATTTTGATTATGTGACTTTGGGGATGCTGCAATAGGGATGTGAAAACTGGTCATAAGTTACAATTTTTTAGCGCTGTTGTGACGTGTAATGTTGTAACTGAGCGGTGGCTCAGTGGCTAAGACACTGAGCTTGTCGGTCAGAAAATCGGCAGTTCGGCGGTTTGAATCCCTAGTGCCGCATAACGGAGTGAGCTCCCATTCCTTGTCCCAGCTTCTGCCAAACTAGCAATTCGAAAGCATGTACAAATGCAAGTAGAAAAATAGGAACCACCGTTGGTGGGAAGGTAACAGCGTTCCGTGCGCCTTAGGCGTTTAGTCATGCCGGCCACATGACCATGGAGACATCTTCGGACAGCGCTGACTCTTCGGCTTTGAAACAGAGATGAGCACCGACCCCCTAGAGTCAGGAATGACTAGCACATATGTGTGAGGGGAACCGTTACCTTTAACTTCGACTGGTCACGAATCAAACGGTTGCAAGTTGAGGACCACCCGTATTCTCAGGCAGGGAAGGGGAGATAAAGGGGGTCCCGAAACAGAGATCTTACCGCACAGTTTTCGGGATCTTTCATTCTGTCAGCCTCTTTTTAATCAGAGAGACAGCTTGACTCAGGCCCTCAGGCCAAACAAAGGAAGTTGAGATTTGACATGCTCAAAATGGAATCCGTTCAAGCCGCCTTCAGTCCCTTGGGGAATTTGGTCACCCCACAAAGCTTGTAATTAAACTCCCGGGCTTAACAGAGCAGCTGCCTCATTGCAGTCGACTATAATTCATTCAGGATCGGGGAAACTCTGCCAGGGACGAGATAATAAGGCTGGGTTTGCCAAGAGTTTCAACCCTAATGGGTGGATCCGGGGGGGGGGGGGCTGCTGGGGGTTCGCATAGGTTTGGGCAATCCTCTAATTAGGATTCTGCCCAGTTTGATGAACCCTCAAAGGCCACCTCTGGCTGGCTGTGCCCTTCCCACTCCTCCCAGGAGTCTCATCATGCCAGATAAGTGTAGGGTCTGCCTGGAGGCTCGGGAATGGGGGGGGGAACGGGCCTACTGAGGCAGTGGTGGGTTCCTACCAGTTCGGACTGGTTCAGCTGAACCGGTATGTACTTGGCGGCCTGGGTCATGGAACCAGCAGTGACCCAGGCCTGCCATGCCCCCGAACCAGTTGTCCCAGAAGTGCCATAGTTGCCACCATCTTGTTTTTTGTTTCTGAGCAAGCGGGTAGCAGTTTTAGTTGTACTACACATGCACATGGCGAATCGCTGAGCGAATCAGCACTCATCTCTGTTAGTTGTACTACACATGTGTAGTTGTACTACACATGCGCATGGCAAATCGCTGAGCGAATCAGCAGTCGTCTCTGCCAGAACCCACCCCTGAACTAAGGGTTCTGGAAGCCCTGAAATGGGCCTTTGTCTGGCCTCCAGAGCCCAGGGGAAGCAGCTTTTGCCCTCCCAGAGGCCCGTGGAAAGCCTCTGGAGCCTGGGGAGAGCAAAAACCGGGCTTCCCAGAAGTTCCAGGCCTCTGGAGTCCAGGGGAGGCCATTTTTGCCCTCCTGGAAGCTCAAGGAAAGCCTCTGGAGTCCCCCCGCCGCGGTGCAGGAGGCCAACTAGGCCATGGCCATCACGGCCACGCCCACCCAGCAAGGGGGCAGCGAACCAGTTGCTGCAATTTTCGAAGCCCACCCGTGTGGATCCCTAGTCCTTTAGTGGTTTCCCTGCAATAGTTCACTCCTGAATCAAGCCTGTGACTCCCAGCTACACGGAGGATGTAATGGTATGTGGGGAAGATCTTGGACAACAAGGCTAAGAGATCTTGCCTAGGGAATGCAAAGTTTATTATCAAATGGAGCAAAAGCAACGGTCTTGGCAAACGGCAACGGAAAAATCTGGACTCAATTGCGGTTGTACGTCGAGGACTGCCTGTACTTACTCCAAGATATCATCCAGCTCCCTTGGTATCATCCATCCCTTAAGTGCAATCTTTAAAATTTTGCTGGCACTGTTATTACATGTTGCATGATTATCGCTGAGAATGTTGCCATTGTTCCAGCGGGCAGTCAGAGGTTGAGGACAAAGGAATGACTACCCAGTCATGTCTCAGCACCTAACTTTACGTCAACGCTCACAGGCTGGTTGGTGAGTTCCTTCTCCTGACATGAGGGCTTCATCAACTCCTGCCCTGGAGCGAGGGAACCGAGATGACGTCTTGGGAACAGGCTCTAGCTTGCCCCGTGTGGGGTGATTCATCCCTGTACACTCGGAAGGAAGTACAAATAGGAGATCCAAGTTGGAAGGCGTTGTGTTTGCAGCTTCCTTACTATGACCGTTCCCTGGGGATACAAAGGCACAAAACAACAAGGATTTACAAGGATAAGCATCACTCTAGCACCATCCAGCAGCCCATCAAAAGTGGCCTTCTTTGTGCCAGCTGAAGATCTTCAGATGAACTCCAGCGTAGAAGAAGCATGGCCAGTTTGCAGAGGACAATTCGTCTACTTGAAAGCAGAGGATTTGGCCCAAGGGCCTACCAGTCCAACCATGGAGCCTTCGACCACAGCTCGGCCAAAGTCTTTGGAAGTCTTCAACTCCTTCCAGCTAAGTCCAAAGAAAGAAGATGAGGTGGTCTTGGATTACTTAGAAGGTCATTGCAAGCCCCTCCACAGCAAAGCTTACGAGCGCTTCCTCTTCCGTATCCGTTTCCAGGAACTGCACGAGCCATTTGAAGATTTCGTGGCCGACCTACACTACAAGAGCCACTTCTGTAACTTTGGAGACCAGCGGGAGTCTATGGTGAGGGACCAGGTGATTGTGGGCTGCCGAGACAATCTAGTCAGGCAACAGTTGCTTGATCGTGACAATCTTGGCGTTGAGGAAGTGCTGGAGATTTGCCGTTGGGCAGAGAAGAGGCAACCTCAGCCGACTGAGGATTCCTGTAGACATCCCAATACGAGTTCAGATGAGGAGAGGACTTCATTCCAAAAGGGGTTTGCCAAAGAGAAGAAGCACCAGATCTCACGCAGGAAAGCACGGCGTGTCCGGAAGACGGCCAAGAAGCTAAACCAGTGCTCTCAAGAAGGGTGCAACCGCCCTAGGAAGGAGTCCTTCAAAACATACGTTTGAACCAGAGCACTAATCTGAATGAATGGAATATTGAATGAATGAAGTATTGAGTGAAACGCAGAAGCCATGGACAGTTCATTCTTCTGCCATGTAGAGATAGACCACTGAATCTTCTCTGAGCATCCGTTTTGGTGTGAAAGCAATAGATGGAAGGAAGATGGTCTTCTTTGGGTCACTGAAGGGGGCAGCCGTTGTGTAGTGTGTAAAGTACAGGCTCTTGTGCAAAGTTGGGTAAGTCTCTCAGCCTTGATTCTCTATCTAACAACCTCCAAATACAATCTCTACCGAGTAAATTGACTTCAAATGTCACGCGCTGGAATTCCAGAAGAAAATTAAGCCTGAGAAGATTATAGGGAGGCACCCTCTAAAGTTGCCTATTTATGTGATATGGTTGACTTAAACTTGGGCTGTTCCATTTTTTTAAATTCTCGTGGCATATATCTTAAAAAGCCCAGCCGCAATTTTCAAATTGGGAAATTTAGCTTCTGAATGACTAAGCCTTATGTTCATTTTGTCGGGAAAGGGGGAAGAGAGAGTGACTTTTAAAAGGAAATTAAATTGCTTGAAACATAACCTAGTTTTGCTGGGTTAAAGTTCTGGGAAACTAAGCCACAAGGTAAAGGTATAGGTTCCCCTCGCACATACGTGCTAGTCGTTCTCGACTCTAGAGGATGGTGCTCATCTCCGTTTCAAAGCCGAAGAGCCAGCGCTGTCCGAAGACGTCTCCGTGGTCATGTGGCCGGCATGACTAAACGCTGAAGGAGCACGGAATGCTGTTACCTTCCCATCAAAGGTTGTTCCTATTTTTCTACTGACATTTTTACGTGCTTTCGAACTGCTAGGTTGGCAGAAGCTGGGACAAGTAACGGGAGCTCACTTTGTTATGCGGCGCTAGGGGTTTGAACCGCCAAACTGCTGACCTTTCTGATCGACAAGCTCAGCGCCTTAGCTACCGAACCACCTCGCCGAACAGATTTCCTTCTCCCAATTCTTAGAGCAAGTAAAAGCTGTAGAGAATTATGGGTCAGTTTTCTCTTTTATAGTGTTAAATTATTCAATAAATTATTGTTTGCCCTCGTGGCTGCAAACCTACTGATGTCCACTTATATTTCTCTACCAAGTTATTTATTATCCAAAATAAAATTTTGGCTTTATTACTAGCACGGTTTGGTCCTTGGGTGTTTTAATTATTTATGTTGCCATCCTCTACCACATGCAAACACTCAGAGGAAATTAGTATTGCGTGCGCTTGGACATAATTTTCGATAAAGTAAATTAGGGTAGGATGGTTTTCTATTTCTGGCTGCATTTTTTCCCCCTGAATCCACCCTTCACAATACCCTTTTTACCTGAACAGCACAAGATGGGGTAAGTATAATTTATTAGAAAGGGATAGTTTCTCAAATAAGCAGGAGAAAATGTTCAAAAAAGTCTTCCAACATTGGGAAAAAATACACTACTGACAATATCAGAACGTAAACTTGGAGAATATTCAACAATAGCAATATGAACAGAATATGTTCGCCACAGAAGTGTAAGCGAGAATGGTTTCCATATACTGTAATACTGTATCTATCTATCTATCTATCTATCTATCTATCTATCTATCTATCTATCTATCTATCTATCTATCTATCTATCATCTATCTATCTATCTATCTATCTAATCTATCTATCTATCTATCTATCTATCTATCTATCTATCTATCTATCTATCTAACATCTATCTATCTATCATCTATCTATCTATCTATCTATCTATCTATCTATCTATCTATCTATCTATATCTATATCTGTTCATCTATCTATCTATATCTATATCTGTTTATATCTATCTATCTATCTGTCTGTCTGTCTGTCTGTCTGTCTGTCTATCTATCTATCAGCCTCTGTTTTGCTGCTTGCTTTTCAGCTGCCATTGAAATGGGGAGGGAGGGCATGGTATTTGGGTGTGGGAAATATTCTGTACCGGAGGACTGTTAATTGGGAGTTGTTCTCGCCATTTACTGCATACGTGGAAAGGAGGGAGTTTCCTGCCAAGGCCAACTGTCCGGCATACCAACCTGATGATGGGTTTTGAAGATGTCTCCCACCTGACAGCTGTGGAGATATTGAATTGGACTATGGACTGGGGTTACCAAGGGGAGGGGATTGGGTCATGTATTGATATCTAATACTTACGCGCGCTTTTGCTCAGATCCAGCTTTGCTTAGCTTCTATTTACTTATAATCAGTAAAAGTACTCTTAATTCTGCAAAATGGAGTTGAGTGGTTTCTTTCTTGGTTATTAAGTGAAACAGCCCTGACATTAAGCTGGATCTGAGCAAAAGTGCACGTAAGCATTAGATATCAATACATGACCCAATCCCCTCCCCTTGGTAACGCCAGTTCATCTGTCTGTCTGTCTGTCTGTCTGTCTGTCTGTCTGTCTGTCTGTCGGTGGGTGGGTGTTCCAGCATAACTCTGAAACGCCTTGAGCAATTTCAACCAAACTTGGTACCCAGATGACTTACTCTCTGGAAACAAATACTGTGGGGGTAAGACACATCTAAGACCATTCGGAGCCTGTGTTCTGTTAAGATGCAGCCTGTTGTGCCTTAAAATGGCTTCTACTGTACTGCCGTAAAATGGCTCCTACTGTAAAGTGCAGTGGAGTTGCCATGGTAACGGCTTCAAAGTACTCTATAAGGGGGCTCACTCTGGTAAGGGGAAAAATCCAACATTAGAAATTACGTTTAGTCTGGACATTTTCTCCCTATAAATAAATACCCGGGTAAAGCCGGGTTATCGTCTAGTAAAAAATAAAAAATGGTAATTTACAAAAAAGGTCGGCTGTACCCTTTTTATATTACACAGTCAAGGATTATATTTAGAGTACGTTTTTGAAGGGAGAAAGTAAATTAACTAAAGTGAAATCTGAAATACACAAAAGACATGGAAATGTTTAGAAATATTGTATATCAATTAAGTACAACAAAGGGGAAATTAAATTATGGTGGCCTGCTTTAAAAATGTCGTGAGTTATGACTGAAATTGTAAGCTAAATTATGGTCATAAGTTGAGGGCTGCCTGTATGCTTAGCAATTGTAGCACATTAATTCATTCTTCAGAGAATGAATAAAGTAGAGCTGGTCCTTGACTTACAACCACTTGTTTACTGACCGTTTGAAGTTACAATGTAGTGGTGGGTTCCAGATCCCATTGTAACTAGTATGCTGCAATGGGGCCCGGTGAACGCGAGTAGCGCACGCATAGCGCATGCATGCATACTTACCGCCACTGATGCTCCAGCTGCTCATCGGAGCATCACACAGGTGCCATACACTTTGTGCGCATGCACGAAAACCCCGATCAGCTCAAATAGTAGTAAGGAGGGCGGGCGGGTTCCACCACAAAACCACGTTCGACTAAACCACACTCGACGAAACCGCGTAGCTGACGTCATCAACAGGGCGACAACAGCACAGAGACAGAAGCACACTGTAAACGCTAAACCTAAAATTAACCCCTAAACCTAAACCTAACCCCCTAAACCTAATCCTAAACCTAACCCTTAACCTAACCCTAAACCTAATCCTAACCCTTAACCTAACCCTAAACCTAACCCTAAACCTAACCCTTACCTTAAGTTGAATCGGCTTGCTTTCAAAGCGCTATTTAAAGCGCCCTTCTTTCTCCGCGCTCACTGTTGTCGCCCTGTTGATGGCGTCAGCAACGCGGTTTAATCGGGCGCGGCTTAGTCGAGCGCGGTTTTGTCGTGCCACGGGGCGGATGGATGGGCCTTCCGGAGCACTGTACTGGAACGGTACCTGGTGCTCCCAGCAGGCAATGGTACCCCCGTACTGGGGCGTACCGGTCGTATCCCACCAGTGTTACAATGGCAGTGAAAAAAAATGTCTTGTCACTAATTTTCACATTTATGACTGTCACAGCATCCTCATGGTCACATGATTAAAATTCAGGTTCTTGGCAACCAGCCTGTAAATTATGACAGTTGCAGTATCCTGGGATCGTGTGATCATCCTTGGTCACCTTTGACGAGTAAAGTCAATCTGGAAAGCCAGATTCGCTTAATGACTGCATCACTCACTTAATGACTATGGTGACTTGCTTGATAAAAAGGTCGTAAAATGAGGCATACTTCAAAATCAGGAAGCCAACATAAACATTGCTTTTATTGTCGCAATGTGAATCCTTTCTCTTCACCCAAAATGTCCATTGCTAAACAAGGCAGTGGCAACTGTGAAACCTCCAAGGTGGCCTCAGCCAGGTTCCCTTCAGGGTTGTCCCTGCCTCGTTTATTTTATTTTATTTTATTTTATTTTGTCAAACATGTACAGGATAGCAGGATATAAGTATGAACATGGATATGAACAAAGGAAATGAGTACAAATAAATGGGGACAGTAGGACATGGACGGAAGGTACGCTGGTGCGCTTATGCACACCCCCTTTACGGACCTCTTAGGAATGGGGTGAGGTCCATGGTAGAAAATTTAAGGTTGAACCTGTAAGGGTTTGAGGATGTAACAACGGAATCAGGTAGAGCATTCCAGGCATTGCGTGACCCGACAAAAGCACGCACGACAAAAGCGCGCCGACAAGACCGCGTTGCTAAAACCGCGACATCATCACCGCGACGTCATCACCGTGGGGACAACAGCGCGGCGACAGAAGGGCGCTTTAGAATAGCGCGGCGACAGAAAGCCGATTTAAGTTAAGGTAAGGTTTAGGTTTAGGTTTGGGGTTAGGTTTAGGGTTAGGTTTAGGGTTAGTTTTAGGGTTAGCGTTAGGTTTAGGGTTAGGGTTAGCTTTTGAATGCTAGAAGGCGCGGATTTACCCTCCGCGGTTATGTCGGCGCGCTAGGGTCGCATTTTGCTTAGTGCTTCGGATGGCGTGGATTTGCCCTCCGCGGTTATGTCGGCGCGGAAAAGGGCTTCGTGGTTTTGTCGGTGAACCCAGGCATTGACCACTCTGTTGCTGAAGTCGTATTTTCTGCAATCGCGTTTGGAGTGGTTTACTTTGAGTTTGTATCTATTATTTGCCCGTGTATTATTGAGGTTGAAGCTGAAGTAGTTGTTGACAGTTAGGATGTTGTAGCAGACAATTTTGTGTACTATGCTTAGATCGAACGGCAGGGGGTGTAGTTCCAGATTGTCCAAGGCCAAAAATTTCAAGCCTGGTGGCAGGAGGGATTCTATCGTGAGCAGAGGAGTGGAGGACTCTTCTCGTGAAATACCTCTGGACCTGCTCGATTGTATTAATGTCAGATATACAGTGTGGGTTCCAGGCAGACGAGCTGTATTCGAGGATTGGTCTGGCAAAGGTTTTGTATGCCCCAGCTCGCAGTACAATGTTACCGGAGAAGAAGCTTTGCAAAATTAAGTTAACAACTCTTAATGACTTTTTGGCAATGCTGTTGCAGCGAGCTCTGGCACTTAGATCGTTTGAGATGTAATAGCAACGGAAATTTTGGGGGAAGAGAAAGGATTCACCCTGCGACCATAAAAGCAATGTTATCTTGGCTTCCTGATCTCCCTGCCACAACCTCTTGCACCAGACTGTTCCCACCCTATCTAGGAGTCTTTCGTTTTCTCCGCAGGTGGCTGTGAGTTCTGGGCATCTCCCTTTCCCATTTCACCTTTGGGGAAGTGCCCAGGCAGGTTGCGGAGCTGAGCTGGAGAAGGTAGAAGTTCATCCAAACCGTTGAGAAACATTGCCCGTGGGACATCTACGCATGGGAACCTGGAAACCCGCCTTCACCACTGCCTGAGCATGAAAAGACTTTGCCTGGAGCAAAAGGGGAAAATGAGAAGTGACTTATGTTAATACTCCCATGCTGAGTCTACAGGATGTGTTTAGGCACGTGCCTTCAAAATAGTATCTGGTCCTGAGAAGCTGGACAGCCGTCAAAACTGGCTTGACACAAAGGAGACCGACCCAATCATTAGCCACTTCCGACTCGTTGTCGTTACGGCTCGTGTCTGGCAATTAATTCCCAGAAGATGGATGTTTCTGATTCAACTCCCATGGAACATAGAGACAGAGAGAGAGAGAGAGAGAGGAAAAAAAGAACTCATTACGAGTAGTCCTCAACTTACAACCACAATTGAGCCCAAAATGTGTGTTGTTAAGCAAGACACTTGTCAAGTGAGCCTTACTCCATTTTACAACCTTTCTTGCCACAGTTGTTAACAACCTTAGTTGTTATGTGATACTGGCTTCCCCAGTGACTTTGCTTGCCAGAAGATCACAAAAAGGGGATCATGACCAGCAATGGTATCCTATTATCTTCACACTACTGGTTTGGTAGCAAGAGCACGCGCTCCTCGGGGCATGCACTGAAGGTCTGTGATGACATCTGGGTAGGTGGGCGGAGCCTCGTGCTGCCACGACTACGGTTCACCCAAACTGGCAGAATACCACCTCGGATCACGTCCCCCCCCCCCCCCCGGACACTGCAACCGTCATAAAAATGAACCAAGCGTCTAAATTTTGATCACATTGACTGTAGGGATACTGCAACCGTTGTATGTGTGGGAAATGGTCGTATGTTGCTTTTTTCAGTGCTGTTGTAACTTCTAACAGTCACTAAATCTATGTCGAACGGTCACTGTTGAAGTCGAGGGGTACCTGTGTTTTGCTCAGCGCCATGAAAACAGAGAGGGAGGAGAGAATTCAGCACCAGGGCTGACCTCTTTGTAGATTTACTACAAGTGTGGACCTTTTTGAGATATTTCACCCTTGGATTAAAGAACCAGAATTTCTGATAAAGCCACAGCAATGGTGTTGGCTCTTAAAAATTTGGAAAATAAGTTTGAGATGAAGATGGATTCATCCGAAAATTGCATTTAGGACCTGTGGGATTTCCCCCCTCCACAAAAAAAATTGTTTAAAATGATGGTCACCAGATCTTTTTAAAAAAATATAGAAGTATAAGGTATAAAAAAAAGGAATGGTGCTGGGCCTGCATTATATGGTCCTGTGATCATGTAGTTTCTTTTGGAGTTAATATATGAATGCATTAATTATATTAAACCTAATTAATTATGCTTATTATTTTGTTGATATTACTATAATATGTAATATTAATTTTAATATAAAATACATAATATTAATTATATTACATAATTAATATACTAAGCTGAGGTGGACTAGTTGAGACTCAGCACTTATATACAAATATAGTGTGTGTATATATAGACATACATACATACATACATACAGACAGACAGACAGACAGACAGACAGACACACACACACACACATATGCATGTTTTGGTGTATTTGGGTCTTTTCCCGTGTACGATTAGATCCGGGAAAAGACTCGAATACGCCAAAATATGCATACCTGTACCCATGAAAATCTATGAAAACAAATACATATACATACATATAGGCATACACATACACATACACACTGTGTTTCCCTGAAAATAAGATATGGTTTAACTTGCTGGAAGACTCTCTGTCCGGAAGACTCTCTGTCCGGCAGCTGGCCCACAACTATAGAGCACAGTCCTAGAGCGGCCGCTGCTGGAAGACTCGTCAGCCGAGTTTTGGAGTTTGGAAGCCGGAGAAGAAGTTATGCTCAGAGCACGGCGGCGGCGCCATGCAGTGAGAGCTGGGCCAGGGCATGGTGAGGCTGGGAGGCATGCTTGCTGGGGGCGGAACAGGGGCTCGTGCAACCCCCCTCTCCAGCCGGGTAGCGCTCCATGCACTGGCCTAGGGGGTATCCCTAAGGTGCCAAGCCGCGGGAGCTGGGGGGCGGGCAGAGCGCCACATGGCTTGGCACCTTAGAGATACCCCCTAGGTCAGTGAATGGCGCTCTGCCCGGCTGGAGAGGGAGGTTGCCAGGTGGCTGCTCGTGAGCATGGTCACTTCATGGCTGCATCACCCCTGAGGCTGTGCCCGGCTCTTCGGGAGCCTGCTCGCAAGGGAGCAGCTGCCCGGCAACCCCAAAACAATAAGCCCTCCCACTATAATAAGCCCAAGGCCATAATATGTGTGTGTGTGTGTGTGTGTGTGTGTTCTATTTGTGCTGATAAATAAATAAAGGGAGACTAGTATAGATCTATTTCAAGTTATTTAGCTCTCATCAGCTAGCCATACCCTTACTGGGATTAGAACCTGTGCTGTATTGCATCTTAGGCAGATGTGTTAACCACTAAGCCACAAGGTCCTTCTCCTTATCAGCTGAGACAGGAAGATAGGTATATATTTAAAGTCACAACCCCTGGTATGCCCAAACATACATACATACATACATACATACATACATATATTTATATTTATATTATTTATATTTATATTTATATTTTTATGTGTGTGTGTGTGTGTGTTTATGTATGTATGTATGTATATGTATGTATGTATGTATATTTATTTGTGTGTGTGTGCGCGCGTGTGCGTGCGTGCGCATGTGCGTATACACACACACACACACACACACCGTATTTTACGGCATATAAGATGACTTTTTAACCCCAAAATATATTTCAAAAATCGGGGGTTGTCTTATACGCCGGGTATAAGAAAGGCCATACCAAAAGATCAAAACAAAAGATAAAGCAATGCCGCCAAGCAAAAACCTGCACCACCACCAGCACAGACACCAGCCTTTCAATCGATAACCTCGGCGCTCCTCACCTGGGCATGTGGATGGATGAGCACTGGGATGGCTTAGTAAGGTCTGGCTTGAGGTCTGGAGTAGGAAGGCACTCAGCTCAAACTAAAAAAGCCCAGCAGCACGGAGGTCTTCAGCTGGCTCGCGGGAACCTGAAAGTAGGGGGTCGTCTTATATGCCCAGTCGCCTTATACGGCAGAATATACAGTATATATATATAAGAAATTGCATAGCCGCTGTCAAGATAAAGTGAGAGACACTAGCACCTTGTAGTCAGAGGTGGCCATCACATAATGTAATAACCAGTTCGTCCAGCACCGGAAATGTGAGCGCATCATCCGTGCATGCACACAGCTCCAAAAACATAGCGATATAGGACGAAATAGCACTGGTCAGAACTACTGGTTCACCACACTGAACTGGCAGCAGCCCACCACTGCTTGTAGTCTTTTATATGCCAGTATATATAAATCTATGTAACATTCAAATTTGCAAGAGTCTTTGTCATCATATAGAAAGGAAGAACGCAAGAGAGTCACAGGACCCGGGAATATCAGGAGGTAAATTAATAAGTGTACAGAACGTACCAAAGAAAAAGGCGGGAGAAAAGGGAAACACCCTCTTTATACTGAAGGCAACCAATCATAGCATAGATTACCTCATACATGACTCGGCACTCTTTAACTAATCAACTCCTGTGTGTTCCGACCTATTCCACACTTTAGGGTTCCAGTTACTAAATTGAAATTTAGGGTTCCAGCTACTAATTCAATATATATATAAGTGAATATATACATATATAAACACGCCCACACACACAGGCGCACACACACACACTGCTGAACTCTTTTTTGAATGTTATTTAATGGAGTCAAATTATTCTCCAAAGCACCAGAAGGCGGGGGGAAAAAAAGAAACAATAGTTGGAAACTAATCAAAGAGAGAAGCAACCTAGAATTAAGGAGAAACTTCCTAATTGTGAGGACAATTAACCAGTAGAACAGATGGCCGCCAGAAATCGTGGCTTTTAAGGAAAGACTAGACAGCCACTTATCTAAAATGGTATAGGATAGGATCCCTTGCTTGAGCTGGGGGATGGACTAGAAGACCTCAAGCAGTGGTGGGTTATGACCGGTATGCCCTGGTACGCACGTACCGGTGCCTGCTGGGATCATCAGATACCGTTCCAGTACAGTGCTCCGGAGGGCCCACCTGCCTGCCCACGCTTGGTATTGCCGGTATTTGAAGTTTTCAGGGCTTCCGCGCTTGCGCACCTAGTGTATGGCGCCTGCACGACGCTCCACCGAGCAGCTGGAGCATCACGGAGGCACCACAAAGTTTGTTCATGTGGTGGCCACCCGGCCCCATTGCAGCGTACCCTTAGCACCGGGATCCAGAACCCATCACTGCAGTGGTGGGTTTCAAAAAATTTTCGAACCTATTCTGTAGGTGTGACCTGCTTTCTGGTGAAACCTCTACTACTATCATTGATAGTTATCAACCGTTATCAACTATTAATTTTTCTTCAATATCAAGAAAACAAAAGGAAATGTTTTTATCCTGAGTCTGCCAGGAAGCATGCTCTCAAACCCCAAATATAGGTAGTCCTCAACTTACGATGGATCACGTAGGGAGCATTAGAAGTTACGACAGACCCCCCCAAAATGGGACTTACGACCTGGATTCGAAGTCCCAACATCTGCTTCCCTATCCCAGGGTCATGTGACCACATTTTGAGCGCTCATCAACTCATTTCCCCTTACGGCCATTTGCGACATCCTGACAATACGACAGCCATTTACACTGTTTTTGCCAAAAATCGGTGTTTACTTTGGGTTTCCAGCTGCCCCATGGGAAACAATCAGTTCATTTAATGAGCGTAGCATTCGCTTAATGACTGCAGTGGGGGGAAAGGTCATGAAAATTGGATGTGGTCACGTGGTGATCTGCTGTACGACCGTCGCACCCTATGACCAAAACCATGGGCTCAGTTATAATTTTAAGTTGAGGACGACCTACGGTATATCACTCTTTAAAAAATTGTTTATTACAGTTCTAAAGTGAATGCCAATCTTCGATAAAGTTAAGAGTTAAGGTAAAAAGTGTAACTATTCAGCGTCACTTCCAGACTTAACTGACCCTGCAGTTTTACTGGAAATAACATCTTTTTAAAAAAAAGGCTTCCTCAAAAACTTTCACATCCAGAGGTTTTCAAAGAAGAACTTAACTGGCTCTCTCCAAGAGCATTCTTGATTTAATATTTAGGACGATATTTTATTTATATAAATAAGGAGCACACAAATACGCAACACAGAGATATCCAAGAGCAAAAAAACTCTAGCGAAATTTATTTCTCAATTTTTATAAAAAAAAACCCGTCTTGCCTCTCTCAAGGAGGGAGCGTACAAGTAAAATGTTAGAAACATAAAAAGTTATAAAGAGGAGAAAATAGATTATACAGGTGGTCCTCGACTTACAACAGCTTGTTTAGGGTTAGGGTTCATGGCATCCGTGTGGTCACTTGATCAACATTGAGAGGTTGGCAACTGACTCATCTTTATGACGGCGGCAGTGTCCCGGGGCCATGGGATCAACTTGGGTGACCTTTTGATAAGCAAAGTGAATGGGTCAAGGGAACTGTGTCACTAATTTGACAACTGCTGCAGTGATTCATTTAACAACGGTGGGAAGAAAGGTCATAAAATGGGGCAAAAGTCAGTCGACTGAGGTCTGAAAGACAGAAATTTGGTGTTCAATTGTGATCGTAAGGCCACAATTGCCTGTCTAATCAATAACAATTTTTTTTAAAAAAAATCTTCGATTAAAATTTTAGTTAAAGAAAACGTACAAAGAGCCGCAGAGCAAAGCCGAACATTTCCTAAAAACAACCCCTCAAAAAAACCCAAAAAGTCATTCTCGACTTTTTTTACAGGGTTGGGCTGCTTGGGGTTCAATACAATACAATACAATACAATACAATACAGTACAGTACAGTACAGTACAGTACAGTACAGTACAGTACAATACAAAAGCAGAGTTGGAAGGGACCTTGGAGGTCTTCTAGTCCAACCCCCTGACTAGGCAGGAAACCCTATACCATTCCAGACAAAAGGCTAGTCAACATCTTCTTAAAGACTTCCAGGGTTGGGGCATTCACAACTTTTGGAGGCAAGCTGTTCCAGTGATTAATTATTCTAACTGTCAGAAAATTTCTCCTCAGTTCTAAGTTGCTTCTCTCCTTGATTAGTTTCCACCCATTGCTTCTTGTTCTACCCTCAGGTGCCTTGGAGAATAGTTTGACTTCCTCTTCTTTGTGGCAATCCCTGAGATATTGGAACACTGCTATCGTGTCTCTCCTAGTCCTTCTTTTCATTAAACTAGACATACCCAGTTCCTGCAACCATTCTTCATATGTTTTAGCCTCCAGTCCCCTAAACATCTTTGTTGCTCTTCTCTGCACCCTTTCTAGAGTCTAGAGTGTGGTTGGTCAGCCAGTTACGAATCCATCTGGTGGTGATGCTCTCTAACCCACATTCTTCTACTTTATCTAGTAGTAGGTTATGGTCTACCTTATCAAATGCCTTACTGAAGTCCAAATAAACTATATCGATGGCATTCCTCTGGTCCACTAATTTTGTCACTATGTCAAAGAAGGCAATAAGATTAGTCTGGAATGATCTGTTTTTGACAAACCCATGTTGGCTTTTGGCTATTACTTTGTTTACTTCTAGGTGTTCGCTAATTCGTTGCTTGATTATTTTTTCCAGAATCTTTCCTGGTATTGAGGTCAGGTTGATGGGTCTGTGGTTTCCTGGATCTATTTTTTTTCCCTTTTTTGAAGATGGGAACCACATCAGCTCTTTTCCAGTCCTCTGGTAGTTCCCCGGTTCTCCAGGATCTCTGAAAGATATAGTTCAGTGCTTCTGAGATCTTGTCTGCCAGTTCCTTCAGAACCCTGGGGTGTAATCCCTCCGGTCCTGGTGATTTGAACTCATCTAGGGTAGACAGGTACTCACTTACCATTTTCTTCCCTATTTGTAGTTTGTAGTTTGTAGTTTTATTAGAATTTGTAGGCCGCCCTTTTCCCTGAGGGGACTCAGGGCGGCTCACATAAAACTAGGGAAGGGGGAATACAGACAACAAAATAGAGACATATACTAAAAGTAGTAGGCAACATCCATACAACATTCGGGAGGGGCAACTATCCTTATCCCCAGGCCTGACGGGCGAGCCAGTTCTTCAGGGCTGTGCGGAAGGCTTGGACGGTGGAGAGGGTACGAATCTCCACAGGGAGCTCGTTCCAAAGGGCCGGGGCTACTGCTGAGAAGGCCCTCCTCCTTGTGGTTGCCAGCCGACACTGGCTGGCCGATGGAATACGGAGGAGGCCTAATCTATGTGCTCTTATTGGTCGCAGGGATGTAATTGGCAGAAGGCGGTCTCTCAAGTATCCAGATCCACTGCCATGTAGGGCTTTATGGGTGATTAATAGCACCTTGAAGCGCATCCGGAGATCGACAGGTAGCCAGCGCAGCTCGCGGAGGATAGGTGTTATGCGGGTGAATCGAGGTACACCCGCAATCACTCGCGCGGCTGCGTTCTGCACTAGCTGAAGTCACCGGATGCTCTTCAAGGGCAGCCCCATGTAGAGCACATTGCAGTATTCCAGCCTGGAGATCACTAGGGCCCGAGTGACTGTTGTGAGCGCCTCCCGATTCAGGTAGGGTCGCAACTGGCGCACCAGGCGAACCTGGGCGAATGCCCCCCTGGTCACAGCCGTTAGGTGGTGGTCAAATGACAGCTGCGGATCCAGGAGGACTCCCAAGTTGCGAACCCTCTCTGAGGGGTATACAATTTGACCCCCCAGCCTGAGTGATGGTATACTAGTCAGATCTTTGGGAGGGAAACACAACAGCCACTCGGTCTTTTCTGGGTTGAGCACAAGCTTGTTAGCCCTCATCCAGCCCATAACGGCCTCAAGACCCCGGCTCATCACATCTACCGCTTCATTGAGTTGGCACGGGGCGGACAGATACAATTGAGTATCGTCCGCATATTGATGGTATCTAATCCCGTGCCTGCGGATGATCTCTCCCAGCGGTTTCATGTAGATGTTAAATAGTAGGGGGGATAAGACCGAACCCTGAGGCACCCCATAATTTAGGGGCCTAGGGGACGATCTCTGCCCCCCCACTAACACCGACTGCGACCTGTCCGAGAGGTAGGAGGAGAACCACCGTAGCACGGTGCCTCCCACTCCCACCTCCCGCAGTCGTCGCAGAAGGATACCATGGTCGACGGTATCGAAAGCCGCTGAGAGGTCAAGGAGGACCAGGATGGAGGAATGTCCTTCATCTCTGGCTCTCCAGAGATCATCCATCAATGCGACCAAAGCGGTTTCTGTGCTGTAGCCGGGTCTGAAGCCTGACTGGAAGGGGTCTAGGTAGTTTGCTTCCTCCAAGGACCGTTGGAGCTGGAAGGCCACCACCTTCTCAACAACCTTCCCCAGGAAGGGAAGGTTGGAGACAGGGCGATAACTTTCAGTTTGTGTTCCTAATCTGATTTTTGTGGTGCTGTTTTTGATAGGTTGGACTGTTTTATCCCTTTGTGTAAAGACAGATGCAAAAAACGAGTTAAATAGTTCTGCTTTCTCCCTGTTGCTTGTCACCTTCTTGCCATTTTCTCCCAGCAATGGACCAATTGTTTCCTTAATCTTTTTCTTGTTTTTAATACGTTGGAAGAAGCTTTTTTTGTTGTTATTTTTTACTTTTGTGGCAAGCTTTTCTTCATTGTGAGCCTTAGCTTTCCTTACTTCATCTTTACAGGCTCGGCCTATTTGCTGATATTCTGCCTTAGTTATGTCCCCCTCTTTCCACTTTTTATACTTAACTTTTTTGTCTTTCAATTTGTCACAGAGTTCTTTATGCAGCCATGCTGGTTTCTTTTGAGAGCTGTTATTTTTCTTCTTCATTGGTATTGTGCTAGACTGGGCTTTTGTAATCTCCTTTTTCAAAATTTCCCAAGCTTCTTGAGTTATTTTCCCCCTGAGGATTCTCATCCATGGAATTCTTCCCAAGCTCTCTCTAAGTATTGAAATTGGCTCTCTTAAAATCCAAGACTATAGTTTGACATTGTTCTACTACTTATGTTTGCATAATGTTGAATTCCAATATTGCATGGTCACTTGCCCCCAGGGTTCCTATGACTTCAACACCTTCTATCATTTCCTCTCTGTTAGTGAGAATTAAGTCTAATATGGCTGATCCCCTTGTTCCCTTCTCTACTTTTTGGGAAACAAAGTTGTCTGCTAGGTTCATTAGGAACCTGTTGGATCTTCCACTTGGTGCAGAGTTTGCTTCCCAGTTGATGTCGGGGTAGTTAAAATCCCCCATTACTATTGTGGTGTGCTTCTTGCATACCTTAGTTAGATAACTAGCAAAAAGTTTATCTACTTTTTCTGCTTGGTTGGGTGGCCTGCAGTATAGACCTATGGCAATGTCATTTTCCCCCCAACCTTTAATATTGACCCAAATGCATTCAAGATAGTTCTCATCATTGTTGTGCTCTATTTCTGTAGAGATGTAGTTATTTCTTATATATAGTGCAACACCACCTCTTTTATTTGGTCTATTTCTTTTAAATAATTTAAATCCTTCTAGCTGTACGTTCCATTCCACCAAGTTTCTGTAATGGCAACAATATCGTATCTGCCCTCATTTACTTGAATTTCTAATTCACCCTGTTTATTCCTCATACTCTGTGCATTGGTGCATAGACATTTGAGTCCATTTTGATTGGCCCTGTGTTTACTGTCTACATAACCTGCGTTATGCCTGACTGCCCCTATTTTCTTGCCACTTGTATGATTCATGCACATGGTAAGGCACTCACTATTAAATGCTTGGTTTTGCTTGACAGCAGGAGTGATAATCTTGCCCACACAAAGATCTATGCTACATGCACTAATAACCCTATGAGTTTTAGATTGCTGGGGACATAAATGTTCTGTATCAATTAATTCTCTGTCCCCGCTGTTCAGTTTAAATGTTTATCCAGAAAATCTGTGGATTTAATGCCAAGTAACTCAGTCCCTTTCTTGGATGGGTGCAAACCATCTCTTTTGTACAGTTTTTCATTGGACCAGCTGCAGGCATCATGACTAATAAATCCAAAGCCTTCCCTTTTATACCACTCCTTTAGCCACACATTAAACTCTGCTACATGCTGGTCCTTCCCTTTTTGTTCCTTATATACTGGTAAAACCTCTGAAAAGATAAGCCTACAGCCTACACTACTAAGTTCATACCCCAAGCTCTGGAAATCATTCTTCACAGAAAGTACATCTTTTTGGGACAGATCATTTGAGCCAAGATGTATAATAGCATCAACCTCCCAAAGCCCCGTCAGATCTCACAGGGTCGGCCTCCTCCGGGTTCCATCCACCAGCCAATGCCATCTGGCTACTACCCGGGGGAGGGCCTTCTCTGTAGCAGCTCCGGCCCTTTGGAATGAACTCCCCGCGGAGATCCGGACCCTCACCTCTCTCCAGGCCTTCCGGAAAGCCGTCAAAACCTGGCTGTGCCGGCAGGCCTGGGGTTGATGAGTTCCCCTCCCCTCTCGACTGGTATGGCTGTGTGATTTTCGTGTATTTTAATTATGTGTACTGTTGTTTATGTTCCCTTTCCCCCCTGAGTTGTTCGCCGCCCTGAGTCCCTCCTGGAGAAGGGCGGCATACAAATAAACCAAATACAATACAATACAATACACAGTCCTTACTTGCATTCTTGACTATCTTAAGAATACGCCTCTTGTCTCTGCTGGCAGTAGCACCTGGCAGACACTGGAAACCTGGAGAACCTACAGCTAAGATTCTGTGCAGGTCGAGGAACCCCCAAATCCCACTCCTGGCTGGCCACGCCCAGCCCATGCCGCCCCACCCAGGAGTCCCCAGGCGACCCGTTTTGGATGCAGGTAAGTGTAGGGCGCGCATCAGTGGTGGGTTCCGGATCCTGTCACAACTGGTACGCTGCGACGGGGCTGGGCGTCCACTTTGGCCACGCACACATACACACCCAGCTGGTCACGCAGGTGCTTTACACTGCGTGCACATGCACAAATGGCCCAACTGGCTTAAATACAGGTAAGGAACGCCCTTCCAAACACTGTTCCGTGTTGTGACTCAGCAGAAGTTTGCTGTGAGTTGAGTCGGGATGCAAGATTAACAATGCAGCTGAGGCTCGTTAGTGATAAAAGGACGGATGGTGTCACGCCCTCATTGCAGGAGTCAACGTTCATTCTTTCGTTCATCATTGATCGGTCGTGGTTTGTTTGTGAGAGACACTTGGAGAAGTGATTTGCTTTCTGTAACCCTGATTCAAGGAGAAACTTGGAGAAGTGAATTGCTTTGTAAGAGTTTTGTTTTGCATTTCTGTTATCTTCTTGTCAGAGACTTTATTTATGTTTATTTTTGGGCTCGCAGCCAGTTTGAGCTGAGGACTGATAAAGTTCTTTCCTTTTAGGTTTGTCTGCCTGTCGTCTGTTAACGAGCGAAGAAGGGGGGGGGCTGAACAGTTCCGGTACGGTGGCGCTGCTCCCAGCTGCCACCGGTACGCCTGTACTGGGCCACACCAGCCGGAACTCATGGATACTCAGGGAGGACAAACAACAGGCCTACTGGAAATTTGGGAAGGCCAGAAAAGGGGCCATTTCTGGCCTCCAGAGCTTCGGGAGGCCGTTTTCATCCTCCTGGAGGCTCAAGGGAAGTCTCCAGAGCCCGGTGAGGGCAAACCCTCCATTGTGGTGCAGGAGCCATCTAGGCCACTCCCATCATGGCCACGCCCACCCAGCAACTGTGCAGAGAACCCCTTGCTAAAATTTTTGAAGCCCACCCTTGCTTACAGCTACAATTGGGAACAGAATTTCCATTGTGAAGCAAAGTGGTTGCTAAGTGATTTATACCCAATGTTATGACCACGTTTGCCACGTTTTTAAGTAATCACTTCAGTTGTTAAGCGAATCATGCCATCATTCAACAAATCTGGCTTCCTCCATTGACTTGGCTTGTTAAAAGATAGCTTGCAAATGGCTATTCAAATGGAAAACTCATTTTGATCACATGGCCATGACAATGCTGCGACCATCATAAGTGTGAGAATCGGTCATCAGTGCTGTTTTAACGTTAAATGAATGGTTATAAGATAGGGACTACCTGCAATCATCTGGATTTGAGCATAACTCAAGAATACCTTTATATTTTTAAAGGCACGATCAATTCCTAATTTAATAACCTTGGAAGAACCTTAGATTCTTTACCAATTGGAGGTTGAAACTCTGCCTCTGATTAGCCCACCTCTGTATCAGAGGCGCAGTGGTGGGTTGCAGGCGGTACGTCCCGGTACGGGCTTACCGGAGCCAGCCTGGAGCACCGGATACTGTTCTGGTACGGTGCTCCAGAGGGGCCACCTGCCCGCCTGAGCTCCTTACCGGTCTTTTAAGTCTTCTGCGTTTCTGCGCACATGCACATCGCTTACAGCGCCTGCGTGACACTCCAGAGTCACGGAGGCTCACGTAGGCAGTAAGATGCATGGTCACACTGCACACGTGTGCGCGTGTGCTGCACGCGTCTCTGTGGACGCCGCCGGGCCCGTTCCAACCGTACCGATTGGAACGGGATCCGGAACCCACCACTGCAGAGGTGGTATTCAGCCGGTCCTGACCGGTTCGGGCGAACCGGTAACGGAAATTTTAACCAGTTCGAAGAACCTGCAAATACCACCTCTGACTGGCCCCACCCCTTCTGCCCTGCCCTTTCCAGGAATCCCCAAGCATCCCATTTTGGCTCTCAGGTAAGTGCAGGGAGGGTTGCTAGACTAAAATGGGGGAGGGGGCTCCTCCACCCCCCATTATGGCTCCCAGAGGCTTTAGGGAGGCTTGCTAGCCTGAAGACAGGGGCAGGGCGCCCCCTTTTGGCTCCCAGGAGAAAAAGGAGAGGAAGGAAGGATGACAAACCCTGGCATTAGAGGCAGCTTCAGAAGATGCTTTGAAACAGCACAGCATTCCAGGGCTAGACGGGACCTCGGAGGTCACCTAATCCAACACCCCTGCTCCAGCAAGAGACCTTATATCAGCTTGCCCAAAACACACATACACACACACACAGTGTCCAGTTTTCGCCAAAAACAGTTTTCTCCAAAAATGGAACATCCAGAGGGTTTGGGAGGCCTGCAGAGTGCTCCTGGGAGCTGGGGAGGGGGAAAATGAGATGCGTGGGGGCTTCGGAACAGTGGTGCAATTCAGCCGGTTCTATCCGGTTCAGGCGAACCAGTAGCGATGGCGGCGGGAGGCTCCGCCCACCCGCCTGGACATCTTCACGTCTTGTTTTTGACGCTCTGCGCTTGTGCCGAGGTGTGTGCACATTTGCGAACCAGTAGCGAAGGTAAGTTGATGTCACCCCTGGTTCGGGAGGCCAAAAACGGGCCTGTTTTTCGCAAAAAAAGAGATGCACAAAGGGTGTGGGAGGCCTGTAGAGTCCTCCTGGGGGGCTGGGAGGGCAAAAACCAGACACACGAGAGGCCAAAAACTTTTTTTCTTGTTTTCCTCTTTGAAATCTAGGTTCGTCTTATCCTCCGGTGCGCCTTATAGTCCGAAAAATACGGTATTTTTTACTTAGGCCTTATTAGCTGACCAGAGTCATCTTATGGGAAAATAAGTGACAAAGAAGTTTAATTTTTTTTTTAATGTAGTTAAGCAGAGCCTGACTTGATGGAGTATTTGACCTCATCACCACTCATGGTTGAGATGCTGTATGTTCCGCTCTCTGCAATTCTTTTACCATCCTAGAAGACATTTGCAAATACTTGGAACCCAAGACCAAAGAGAGATTTGGAGATTTTCTTTTGTGTAAATGGTTGTGAATAAATTGCTCTGTAAGTCTTTGAAGACATATTAAAACATTCGGTGTTAAGAGTAAGTACTATTCTATGGGGTTTTATTTTTATTTTTATATATGCTAGGCACATATCTCCCACATTATTCAGTTTTAATCCTAAAATCAATTTTTCTCTCTCTCTCTGTCCCTCTCTCCCCCTCCCTCCCTATATCTATCTATATTTATATCTATATCTATACCTATCTATCTATCTATCTATCTATCTATCTATCTATCTATCATCATCATCATCTATCTATCATCTATCTATCTATCTATCTATCTATCTATCTATCAATAACCAATATCTACATCTACCTACCTACCTACCTACCTACCTACCTACCTATATCTATCAATCTATCATCAATCTATCAATCTCACATCTATCTATCTATCTATCTATCTATCTATCTATCTATCTATCTATCTATATCTATCACCATTATCTCTATCTATCTATCATCTATCTATCTATCTATCTGTCTGTCTGTCTGTCTGTCTGTCTGTCTGTCTGTCTATCTATCTATCTATCTATCTCTATCTATTTATCTATTTATCTATTTATCTATCTATCTATCTATCTATCTATCTATCTATCTATCTATATCTATCTGTCTATCAACCGCTATCAATCAATATATATCAATTATCAATCAATATCTGGCTATCTATTAATATCTATCTATCAATCAACATCTATCTATGTATCATTTATCTATCTATATCTAATTATCAACAGCTATCAATATCTATCTAGCTAGCAATAGTTATCAATCAATCAATATCCATCCATCCATTGTGGCAAACATACCTAATACTGTCCTATTTTCCCCACCCAAGAAACCTGTAAGGTGGCTTGGACCAAGAGAGAAGGGCTTGCCCAAAGTCACCCAGCCAGCCTTCATGTCCAAGGGAGGCCTAGAACTCACCATCTCCTGGTTTCTAGGCCTGCATTATGTGTTAGTTGAAGGGAGACGATTTCAGCCTTGGTGTGCAATTAGATTTCTGTCCTTGTTTAATTGTTTGGTTGCTCCTCAAATTCATGACCCCCGTGGACATCATCAGTTCATCAGGAGTGCCTGTCAGGTTTGTGCTTGTCTGAATTCTTGAACTGCTTGTGCTACCAGAGATGGTCAGTATGCCGACCTCCTTTTGTTTGATGTCTCCAACGATGTCCAACTTGTCACCCAAATATTCAAGCTTTAGCTTTTCTTACTGCTTTTGGGGTGAGTTACCCCGTTTGACTTCCTCTTGTAGTGAAAGATCTATTCTTCTTGCAAACCAAGGTATTTTCAACCATTTTTGTCCCTCCCCGCCTTAGTTTCCATGCAACATTTTCTGTGGTGGTCCCTGAGCTTGGCTGTTTTCTTGAAGACATTCAATTACCCAACATGGTAATATCATCAGTGCTAAAAGGGTGTGGGATTTGCTCTCTCTATATATGTACAAGTGGTTTTCCTTGCCAATGTTGGTGGCATGTGCTTTTCTCTTTGGTAGTTCCTTTATTAGGGAACGACTTAATTAGGGAGCTAACTATTTTAGCTGTGGGGTCCTTGGTGCTCTCTGAACTCAGCTGTTTTCTTGCAGACGTTTCATTACCCAACTAGGTAACATCATCAGTGCATGTTACCGTTGGGTAATGAAGCCTCTGCAAGAAAACCACCAAGCTCAAAATGTATCAAGGGCCATTCACTTCAACTCTGCGCTACAAATATTCCCTTCTACCAGAATATTTTATTTCGTCAGCTTTTTCTGATTATCCTGCTTAATTCTCCTTCTGCAGGAATTAAGTTCACAATTAATCATCCTGATCGTCTTCCCAAGAATCAGTGGTGAGATTCAGCCAATTCGGGCTGATTTGGGTCAATTTGGGCGAACTGGTTGTTAAATTGCTGGCTGGCCTCACCCCTTCCAGGAGTCGTCCCCCCCCCCCCCCCGGCCACGCCATGGCCATGCCCACCCAGTCATTAGGGCAGAGAACTGATTGTTAAATTATTGGAATCCCACCACTGCCAAGAATGTTTACCTGGGAAATTCTCTTTGCAGGGCCCCAGGCTGGGACACAACGTGGCCGGCTGGATGAACAGACATAAATGGATAGAAGATTTCTATCTGGGAGGCAGAAACTGCCAACTGCACTCAAATCCGACCTACAAAAGACCAACAACACAGGGGTGTGTGTGATGAACATTTCATGCCTTGGCACCCACCCAAAAGCACACGTTTTAAGGAAGGAAGGATGGCCAGCTGCCAGGGTAGTGAAAGATGCTTTTGCGGTGCCAAGCCCAGCAATGGTGCCAAGTGTCGAGTTGGCACCGGGTAGCAGACTGGTGGGCAAGATGCCCGCGCGAGTAAAACAGGACATATTGCAGACGACCATGAAAAGATCAAAAGCTGGAAGAATCACGGAACAAGCACAGAAGTCAAATCGAACAGCCAAGTGGAAATGGGTTAATATGTGATGTGGATTCCTGATGCTGTGAAAAGGGCTTTGGGGTTAGGAGGAGGCATCCTGATTAAAACTCACACATCTGGGTTGCAAGGGTAAAAAGGACCAGCAGATGGCAGCAGTGATACAGAAAATATCCAAATTTTGGTTGCCATCTAGTGAGTATCCAGATTTTTCCCCCCAGAACAATCCAGATCCATAGTGGGAATACGGCTACTAGGCCCATAATGGCGAACGGTCACCCCAGCTCTGCTTTGCCACACATGCCAGCCAGCTGATTTTTGGGTCTGTGCCACGCATGCGAGACGCATGTGGGATAAGTGAATGCATATGCGGGGGGAATGGCAGTCGCAGGGGCATGTGGGGGGGGGGGAACGCGGGGTGTGTGTGGCGCTTCCCCCCATACCCCGTTTTTTGTCCCGGAAGGCTGCAGGGAGGCCTGTTAGGCCCAAAACAGAGTGCAGTGGGGGGATTGTGTGCACATTCACAGGGGGGGGAGGTGGAGGGGGGTCATGCGTGCATGCACAGGGGGGCGGGGGCGCACAGAAGGGGTGTCGTACATTCATTGCATTGTGTGTGTGTATGTGTGTGTGTGAGAGAGAGAGAGAGAGAGAGGAGAGAGAGAGAAAGAAAGAAAGAAAGAAAGAAAGAAAGAAAGAAAGAAAGAAAGAAAGAAAGAAAGAAAGAAAGAAAGTGGCTCCTCAGGGTGGACACCGGTGTTCAATCTATAAATCCATTATTAGGTCCTCCTTTGTGTGTGTGTGTGTGAGAGAGAGAGAGAGAGACAGACAGACAGACAGACAGACAGAGACTACAATATCCATGTGGCTCCTCAGGGTGGACACCGGTGCTGAATCTATGAATCCATTATTAGGTCCTCCTTTGTGTGTGTGTGTGTGTGTGTGTGTGTGTGTGTGTGTGTGTGTGAGAGAGAGAGAGAGAGAGAGAGAGAGAGACAGACAGACAGACAGACAGACAGACAGACAGACAGACAGAGACTACAATATCCATGTGGCTCCTCTGGGTGGACACCGATGTTGAATCTATGAATCCATTATTAGGTCCTCCTTTGTGTGTGTTTGTGTGTGTGTGTGTGTGTGTGTGTGTGAGAGAGAGAGAGAGAGAGAGAGACTACAATATCCATGTGGCTCCTCAGGGCGGACACCGGCTGGATGGCAATCCATGCGCCCATCCACGAATCCCTCATCCATGATCCAAGAATCAATCCATCAATTCATCCACCCATCAATCAATCATCCGGAAATCCTGGCGCTTTCAGCTTGGCCACAATCACCCTTCGCTAAGGAATCAGAGGCGACCGGACGGCGGCTGCCCACGGAGGAAGCTTCTGCCAGGCTTCGCTCGCCGGCGCCTTCCCTCCTCTTCCTCCTCCTCCTCCTCCTCCTCCGCAGGGACCAGCCCCGGGCCAGATCAGGGCGGGGGCGCCTGCACGGGGGCGGATCTCTGAGTCAACTGCGCTGGAGAGGCGGCGGCAGGAGCAGCAGCCGGTGGCGACCGCAGCGGCGGCGGAGGGGATCGGCTTGGCGGCATGAGCCGGGCGGGACAAAGAACGGCTGGGCTCGGCGGCCACCGCGGCGGGTGAAACGACCCCCCCAAAAAACCCCAATCCCAGCCGGGATCGGCTCTCGGAGAATCTCCGCTGCCTGCTCCGGTTCCCAAAGGGGCTTCTATGGTCCGTCCGCTTGCCTGGATATCGTGAGGCTCGGCGGAGGCTCCGGATGAACGTCCAGGTGGGTTGCGGGGGGGAAATCGCTGCACCGTTGGGCTTCCCGGGAGGAAGGACGGAGGAAGGACGCGCCGCCCTTCCCCCGATCGACGCGGGGAATCGGGGGAGGTTGAGCCCGGGGGACGCTGCTAGCCTTGCCTCGAACATGTGCAGAGCGCCTGGAGGGGGAAATCGGGAATCTTGGATCCAGAAGCGGCTTTGGCTAAATCTCTGCCCAACCAGGCTTCGGGAACGTCTGGATCGGGTCAGGCCTCGCTTAGCCGAGCCGGCTTCAGACGACTCGCGAAACCCCCGAGTCGTGGGTTCGGGAGTTTCTTCCGGTTGTGTGAAGGCGAACGGCTTACTTAGCATTCCTGGAGCAGAAACGCCCCGGGAACGAGAGACGCTGAGCGGGTGGGTGAAAAGGAACCGCGTGGCATCCAGAGAAGTCTCTTTTTGAGGGGTGGGCTATCAAAGCGGATGCGGTCCCATTCATCAGCCTGGCATTTCCAAACCCGTCCTTTTTTTTGCCAGTCTTGAGGAGGGGTCCCTAGGGACGCACCATCTGTTGAATTTCAAGGCAGCCTTTCCCCCCACCCCCGGTTTTGGCTGGGGAAAGTGGTGAGCAAGGCTTTAGGGAAGCCAAGAAAATTGGTTTTAGCTTCTTGGAAACAACCTTTTTCATAAATCCTTTAAAAATAAAATGAAAAATGCAATTGCATCCTGTTGTTGGGATTCCTGTTGGACGAGAAGACCTCCAAGATCCCCTTCTGTTTGATGAAAGAAATGTCCTTCTGGGTTCAGCTCCAAGTGGGGGGAAAAAAGACACTGAAGACATGGAGGCTGCTTGGAAAGATGGTTTTAATGGTGGACAGGACCACATGGCTTGAGTCCTGAACAGAAAAGGTGATCACATGCTTCAATGTTAGTGGAGAAGAAGAGAAGGACTGAGATGCTGAGTCCCTGGTTTTATGCCCTCTCTGGCCTTTGATCTTGAGCTTGTATTCTGATTAGTTGTCAGACTCCCATGAGGCCATACAGGGGAAACTCTCTAGGCTGCGTTTTGAATCCAGGCTTGGTTGAGCTCTCAGATGCCATGTGGTGAGTTGGGTAAAGTGCCAATATTATCATGCCTTAATCCCATCCCCCTGGAGCTGAAGTGGAGAACTCTTTGTTATGTAAAGGGAAAGCTTGGCCTTCTTAATGGCCCATTAACAAAAGGGGGGGGAGGCAGGAAGCTGCAGGAAGTTTCTCTTTAAAACGTTTCTCCCTTTCATATCCAGGGAAAGTGCCAATATTATCATGCCTTAATCCCATCCCCCTGGAGCTGAAGTGGAGAACTCTTTGTTATGTAAAGGGAAGCTTGGCCTTCTTAATGGCCCATTAAAAAAAAGGGGGGGGGAGGCAGGAAGCTGCAGGAAGTTTCTCCTTAAAACGTTTCTCCCTTTCACATCCAGGGAAATATAATATTATAATATCAACATTTCCTAGGATATTTCATTTCTCTGGGAAGACGGCTGGGTGATAACTTTCCACATGTTCTTTCTAGAGTATAGAATTATTTATTCTTTCTTGGCCAAATGTGATTGGACACACAAGGAATTTGTCTTTGGTGCACAGGCTCTCAGCGTATATAAAAGAAAAACAAAATACATTCATCAAGAACCGTAAGGTAAAGAATCGTAAGCGATAGTCATAGGTTACTAATAAGCAATCCGTTCGTACTAGGAAAGAAATAAAACAATATAAATGGTACAAGATACAAGCAACATGGTTATAGTCATAAAGTGGGAAGAGATAGCTACTAGGAAGAAAGAGAAGAATAATAGCAATACAGTCTTATTAAATTATTTGGCACTTATTGGGCAAGAAATTAAAGGACGCTTGCTCCTGGGGAGGAAAGCTATGGCAAATCTAGACAGCACATTAAAAAGCAGAGACATCACACTGCCAACAAAAGTGTGCATAGTTAAAGCTACAGTATAGTTTTCCCAGTTGCAATGGATGGCTGTGAAAGTTGGACCATAAGAAAGACTGAGAGCCAAAGAATTGAGGCCTTTGAACTCTGGTGCTGGAGAAGACACCTGCGAGTCCCTTGGACTGCAAGGCGGTCAAACCGGCCAGTCCTAGAGGAGATCAACCCTGACTTCTCTTTAGAAGGCCAGATCCTTAAGAGGAAACTCAAATACTTTGGCCACCTAATGAGAAGGAAGGACTCCCTGGAGAAGAGCCTCATGCTGGGAAAGTTTGAGGGCAAAAGAAGAAGGGGACGAGAGAGAATGAGGTGGCTGGATGGAGTCACCGAAGCAGCCAGCGTGAGCTTCAATGGACTCCAGAGGATGGTAGAGGACAGGAAGGCCTGGAGGAACGTTCTCCATGGGGTCGCGATGGGTTGGACACGACTTTGCAACTAACAACAGTACTATTAAGGAATCAATTTGCACTAGGAACAAAAATAAAACAATATAAGTTGTAAAGATGCAAGCAACGTGGTTATAGTGGGAAGAGATAGGTACTAGGAAGGAAGAGAAGAATAATAGTAATACAGTCTTAGTAACTAATTTGACATTAGGGTGGGAATTAGTTGTTTAGCATGGTGATGGCATCCAGGAAAAAGCTGCCCTCGTGTCTAATTGTTCTGGTGTGCAATGCTCTAAAACGGCGTCTTGAGGATAGAAGTTGAAACAGTTGATGTCCAGGATGTGAGGGGTCTGTGGATATTTTCACAGCCCTCTTTTTGATTCATGCAGTATACAGATCCTCAGTGGAAGGCAGGTTGGTAGCAATTGTTTTTTCTACAGTTCTAATTATCTGTTGAAGTCTGTATTGTTCCAGTGTTCTGTCGGTGGTGGGAAAACCTGGATCGGTTGGATTGATTGATTGAACATTTCTAGCAGAGACCCGGATTTGCGTTGGCACGAGAGAGCCGAGCTGCTTCTTCTTGAGGGTTTCCTTGGGACAATTCCCTGGGATTTGACTCCGGAACAAGGTTTATCTAGGATGGAGTGTTTGTGTGATGTGGTGTCAGTGCAGCGAGAGGCAGTGGGCCAAAAGAAAATAAACAGTAGTGCAGAGAAACCACAGACAGCTTCGTTCTGGGGCTCACAAGAATATCTTGGTGGTCTGGTTGCTAAGTTGGATTATTTTAGTTTATTTGAAGGGTGGTTTGTTGACTGGATCGGGAAGCACTGAGTTTGCATGCGGTACTAAGCCAGGATCCGACGATGCATTTGATTTTACTGTGTTGTATCTTGGAAACAAATTCTCTAGAGTACAAATAGATGTTCGTTTAAAAATCCAGGGCTGCAAAAATCCAAATTATCGGTAGAGGTCAGCAAAGAGTTGGTTTTTTTTTTTTAAAAATTTCTTTACTGTCATCTGGTAGATCTTTCTGATTTTTTATTAAAAAATATTTTTATTAAACAGTTTTGTAAAAAGAATTTTTATTTTTACAATTTCCTTCTATCCAACATTTCCACATCGGTATACATCCATTGTCTATGCATTTCTCCCCCTCCCCTTTTCAATTTCTCTTTGTCTATAGATATAATACTAATATATCTCTTTCTCTATCTCTCTCTGTATCTATCTATCTATCTATCTATCTATCTATCTATCTATCTATCTATCTATCTATCTATCTATCTATCTATCTTCCTTAAATTACAATCCTTCATTGTGTTTCTTTTCCATTTATACATGTTTATTCATCTCTACATATACATTGCTAATTTCTAATTCCCGTGTCTTCTTCATTTAGTCTTTCCTTAAGCTTTACATCTATCCTCTAACCCAGGGGTCGGCAAATGTGAACACTCAAAGAGCCATTTGGACCCGTTTCTCACAGAAAAGAAAACACTGGGAACCACAAAGGTCCTAACTGGAAGCCCCCTGTTCAATTCTGGAGCTGACCAGAAGTTCAGTTCCCCCACCATAGAGTCTCCTCCTAGCACGGCGTACTTTTTCCTCTATCTGTCATAACCGAAAGCCCTATCAATTGTAGAGACAACTGGAAAACCCTCCTCTTGCCATAGAGTCTTCTTCTGGCGCACTGTGCTTCTCTCCCCTCCCCCACCGGAAGCTCCTCTCAAAACTGTGGTGTCGACCAGTGACGGAGCCACAGCAGAGGGAGGAAAGAGCCACATGCGGCTCCAGAGCCGCAGTTTGCTCACCCCTGCTCTAACCATTTGTACCACTCGTTCCATACCATATAATAGTCTGTTTCCTCCTTTCTTTTATTTCTTTTATGAGTCTGTCCATCTCTGCACACTCTAAAACTTTCCTTATCACATTTTCCTCTGTCGGTATGTTCAGTTTTGTGCAAATATTGTTTTCGCTACCATTACAATGTGTAAAATTAAATATTATCGTATTTCCTTGTAGGTATTCCCAATAAAAATAGTTCCAGTTTCATATCTATTTGCTGTCTAGTTATCTCTTCAAGCCATTTTCTTATTCTATTCCAATATTGTTTAACTTTTCGGCACAACCATCACATGTGGCAGTATGTTCCCTGATCTTGTCTACAGTTTCAACATCCTGGTGATGTATTTGGGTACATTTTAGCCAATCTCGCTGCGGGAAGGTGCCACCTATGGCATATTTTATACATATTTTCCTTGTAGGCTACTGCCATTGTCAATTAAGAATTCTGTTTTTATAACTCAGATCTTCTATAATTTTTACATTCAGTTGGGTCACAGGCTCACACACGAGAACCCTTTGTTAAATAAATTGCGACTTAGTGAGGTATGTCTATAGTTTAAAAGGACCCCAGAAGCCATCTAGACCAGGGGTCACCAACCTTTCGGACCTCAGGGACTACTAAATTCATAATTTTAAATCCTGCGGACCACTAATATGATTTTTTTTTAAAAAAGGACGAATGGTATTTAGTGCAATATGAAAAAATACAAATATTTTTTCTGCAGGCCACCAAAATTTTCTCACGGACCGCCAGTGGTCCACACACCACCAGTTGGCGACCATTGATCTAGAGTGACTCCTTGGCAATCTATTATTGCATCAGTGCAAGTCCTTGCTTGGAAACTGAGGAAGGCAAATCCTATTTCGAAAAACTCTTGAGTAGGTGTGATTAAAAGAGACTACCATATTTTTCGGAGTATAAGACGCACTGGAGTATAAGATGCACCAAGGTTTTGAAGAGGCAAATTAAAAAAAAAAGTTTTTGCACTCTGCAAACCTCCCCAAAACAGCCCCTTTTTTTTTCGTGAAAACGGGCCTGTTTCCCCCCCCCTCCCCAAAAGGCATGAATAGCCTTTAGGGGGCTTGTAGAGTGCTCCTGGGGAGTGGAGGAGGCCCCAAAATGAGCAAAAATAATCAGTTTTTCACAAAATCGGGCTCATTTTTTGTCAAACAAATTGCATGCATAGCCTTTAGGGGGCTTACAGAGTGCTCCTGGTGGCTGGGGGCAAAGTTGAGCACAAAATGGCCCATTTTTCACTCATTTCTGCCTTCCCCAGCCCCCAGGAGCTCTCTGAAAACCTCCTACAGGCTCTGCATGCCATTTTGGTGAAGGGGGCAGTGTTTCCGGAGGCACAAAAATGCTGTATTCAGTGTATAAGATGCATCCAGATTTCCAGCCTCTTTTTTGAGGGAAATTGTCTTATACTCCGAAAAATATGGTAATTCTCACAATATATCTTGGAATCCATGATGGATTGTAGTATTTTTCAACCTTGGCCACTTTGAACTGTAAAGACTTCAACTCCCAGAATTCCCCTTTGGCAGGAGGATTCTGGGAGTTGAAGTTCAAACAGTTAAAGTGGCCCAGGTTGAGAAACCCTCAACTGATTGTCTGTTTTGCTTGCCTAGCCTAGAAGGTTTCAGCTCCTTAAATTAGAATTTAAATCCTTTATTTATTTTCTCCTTTTCATGTCCTTTGTTCCCTGTTATCAATCTCTTTCAGCACTTCGTGTAACATGGTTTCACCTGCAAGAGAATAATGGGATGTTGGGCAGGTCTGCATGTAATTATTACTATTGTTTTGCTTTTTAATTCAACTCTCAATTAGTTGCCTTAAGGAAACTCCCAAAACTTTTTCTTTCCACAGCACCAGTGGAGATACTTAAGAGAAAATAAAATTAGGGGGGGCCAGTAAAGAGCAAAGAGAAAGGGACGCAGTGGCTCAGTGGCTAAGATGCTGAGCTTGTCGATCAGAAAGGTCAGCAGTTCGGCGGTTCGAATCCCTAGCGCTGCGTAATGGAGTGAGCTCTCGTTACAGAGTCCCGATGGGAGTGGGCGGCATACAAATTTTAATAAACCTTTAAACCTTTACTTGTCCCAGCTTCTGCCAATCTAAAAGTTCAAAAGCCCGTGGAGATGCAAGTAGAAAAATCGGAGCCACCTTTTGGGGGAAAGCAGTGGTGGGATTCAGCCAGTTCGCACCAGTTCGGGGAGAACCGGTTGTTAACTTTCTGAGCAGTTTGGTGAACTGGTTGTTGGAAGAAATCATTAGGGCAGAGAACTGGTTGTTAAATTATAGCAATAACAATAGCAGTTAGACTTATATACCGCTTCATAGGGCTTTCAGCCCCCTCTAAGCGGTTTACAGAGTCAGCATATCGCCCCCAACAATCCGGGTCTTCATTTTACCCACCTCGGAAGGATGGAAGGCTGAGTCAACCTTGAGCCGGTGAGATTTGAACAGCCGAACTGCAGAACTGCAGTCAGCTGAAGTAGCCTGCAGTGCTGCATTTAACCACCACTTCCCACCACTGGGGGAAGGTAACAGCGCTCCGTGCGCCTTCGGCGTTTAGTCATGCCAGCCACATGACCACTGGAGACATCTTCGGACAATGCTGACTTTTTGGCTTTGAAATGTAGATAAGCACCGCCCCCTAGAGTCGGGATCGACTAGCACACATGTGTGAGGGGAACCTTTACCTTTATTTTAAGTCGTGAAATGAGCTGGGGGGTCCTTGCGAAATTCATTTGTTGCTCGTCTAGTTGACAGCCAACGCTCGGGGTTCCTGAAGCTCATTTGCTGAAACTCATTTGCATCGTTTCACAACTTTACAGCTTGCTACTTCTCGTGCATGGCCTTTCTGCCAAGGAACGCCAGTAGACACACTCCAGGTGACGTTGTTTGCGAAAGGTTCTGGACAAGCTGTTGCAAGTCTCTTCCTCTAGCACAGAACGTGTATGCCTGGAGGACGGGTTTCATGCGCCGTCGAAGTGGCCTTTTTTGGTTTGGGGTGGAGAAGAAGGAAAAAAGCTCGGGGGGTGAGAGATCAGCCTGATTTGCAAGGAGATCGAAGGCTGAGTTGGGTCAACTTCAGAACCGGAGGATGTCATGAAGCCTGAAGCAAACCGGGATGACGGAGGAAACAGTCATTTGGGGCAGGGAAGATAGCGAAATAGACTACAGTGGGAGAACAGTCAGATCCGTCTTTGGATGCATTTGGTTTGGTGAAGAGGAAGTGTATCGAAATCTTTCCCAGTTGCAATGGATGGCTGTGAAGGTTGGACCCTACGAAAGGCTGAACGCCAAAGAATGGAGGCCTTTGAAACTCTGGTGCTGGAGAAGACTCCTGCGAGTCCCTTGGAGTGCAAGGTGATCCAACTGGTCAGTCCTAGAGGAGATCAACCCTGACTGCTCTTTAGAAGGCCAGATCCTGAAGAGGAAACTCAAATACTTTGGCCACCTAATGAGAAGGAAGGACTCCCTGGAGAAGAGCCTCATGCTGAGAAAGAAACACTACACCAGGACTGTCAAACTCCCCGCCCACGGGCTGGATGTGGCACGCACTGGCCACGCCCACACCCTGTTTAGCGAAGGGGGGGAAAGTCCCAATATGTCATGTGATGCTGCAGTGACAATCTGAATTTGACACCCGTGCAATATACTATTTCAGACAAGTGGCTGCACAATCTCTTTTTCAAAGTCTCTAGTGATGGAGCATCCAAAATTTCTAGAGGCAAGCAGTTCCACTGGTTAATTGTTCTCACTGTCAGGAAATTTCTCCTTAGTTCTAAATTGCTTCTCTCCTTAGAATAGAATAGAATAGAAGAGTTGGAGGTCTTCTAGTCCAACCCCCTGCCTAGGCGGGAAACCCTACACCACTTCTGACAAATGGTTATACAACATCTTCTTTAAAACTTCCAGTGTTGGGGCATTCACAACTTCTGGAGGCAAGTCGTTCCACTGATTCATTGTTCTCACTGTCAGGAAATTTCTCCCCAGTTCTAAGTTGCTTCTCTCCTTGATTAGTTTCCACCCATTGCTTCTTGTCCTACCCTCAGGTGCCTTGGAGAATAGTTTGACTCCCTCTTCTGTGATTAGTTTCTTCCTTGATTAGTTTCCATCCATTGCTTCTTTTCCTGCCTTCAGAGGCTTTAGAGAATAGTTGACCCGCTCTTCTTTGTGGCAGCCCTAAGATATTGGAAAACTGCATGTCACCACAGTCCTTCTTTGCGTTAATCTAAAAGGTAAAGATAAAGAATCCCCCGCACATGCGTGCTAGTCCTTTCCGTCTCTAGGGGGCAGTGATCATCTTCATTTCAATGCCGAAGAGCCAGCGCTGTCCGAAGGCATCTCCATGATCATGTGGCCCGCATGACTAAACGCCGAAGGAGCACAGAACACTGTTTCCTTCCCACCAAAGTGATCCCTATTTTTTCTACTTACATTTTTTACATGCTTTCGAACTGCTACGTTGGGAGAAGCTGGGACAAGTAACGGGAGCTCACTCCGTTACGCGGCCCTAGGGATTCAAGCCGATGAACTGCCAAGCTTCTGATTGACAAGCTCAGCATCTTAGTCACCCCAATTCCTGCAATTGTTCTTTGTATGGTTTAGCCTTCCGCATCCTCATCCGTTTTGTTACTCTTCTCTCCACTCTTTCTAGAATCTCAACATACAATACAATACAATACCAGAGTTGGAAGGGACCTTGGAGGTCTTCTAGTCCAACCCCCTGACTAGGCAGGAAACATACCGTTTCAGACAAATGGCTATCCAACATCTTCTTAAAGACTTCCAGTGTTGGGGCATTCACGACTTCCGGAGGCAAGCTGTTCCACTGATTAATTGTTCTCACTGTCAGGAAATTTCTCCTCAGTTCTAAGTTGCTTCTCTCCTTGATTAGTTTCCACCCATTGCTTCTTGTTCTGCCCTCAGGTGCCTTGGAGAATCGTTTGACTCCCTCTTCTTTGTGGCAACCCCTGAGATATTGGAACAATGCTATCATGTCTCCCCTAGTCCTTCTTTCTATTAAACTAGACATATCCAGTTCCTGCAACCGTTCTTCATAAGTTTTAGCCTCCAGTCCCCTAATCATCCTTGTTGCTCTTCTCTGCACTCTTTCTAGAGTCTCCATATCTTTTCTACATCGTGGCGACCAAAACTGAATGCCATATTCCAAGTGTGGCCTTACCAAGGCCTTATAAAGTGTTGTTAACACTTCACGTGATCTTGATTCCATCCCTCTGTTTATGCAGCCCAGAACTGTGTTGGCTTTTTTGGTAGCTGCTGCACACATATTTTTTTCTTTTATATTGCGATGACCAAAACCGGGTGCAATATTACAAGTTAGCCTCTTCCACCTTATAAGGTTGTTGCGTGTTGAGTGGAATGCAATGAAGGCAGATCTTTATCTAAGTTGCCTTCAGCTGCTGGAAGGAAAACAGGATACAGTCCCTTATCGTGGACCCCAAAGGGATTTTTGGTTGGCCGTGGAAAAAAAATGCCTTTGTTTTTAATTTGTTATTTTGCTCGCCTTGTCTGTCGGTTCTGTCAATACAATTGAAAAGAGAGAGATGCTCATTGTTAAGCCGCTTGGGTTGTTGACAAAAAAATTGACAGAATTAAACAGTCACATGGCGATGCTGTTGAATTTGGATCCTCCTCTTATTGGCTTCCTCTCTTGGTGCAATCCATTTTTGTTTTTTTTAAAAATCAGTTTCACTTTCTTCTTATCGGTTGCATTTTTTGGATTCAACAGCCGTTCGGTTTTGTTTACTGAAGTTGAAATTATTATTGCTGCCTAAGCCACATTAAAAGGAAAGAGAAGTTATTTCGGCTCAGTACCTCGTTTAAACACATGGTTGAAATTTACTTTAAATTACTTTCTTGTCCTGTTGAAGATTCGTAGACCTTGATAGATTGCCGGTAGTAGGAACTGCATTGAAAATCACTTTTTGATTGTTGTCAACTTCTGGAAGCAAGTTGTTCCACTGAACAATTAGGGTTTTATCTCCAGAAATTGAGGCTGTTCCATCAGTGGAGGTTTTAAGAAGAGGTTGGACAACCACTTATCCGAAATGGTATAGGGCAGTGCTGGTGAACCTTTTCAGCACTGAATGCTGAAACGGGAGCGCAGGCACCCCCAGTGTGCATGTGCGCCCTGGGAAGATTATCAGTTTCGGGCATGCGTGTACGCACCAGCCACCTGGTCTTCCGGTTTCTGCACCGGAAGCGCCCCCCCCCTCCCGTTCAATTCTGGAGCCAACCAGAAATCTGGTTCCCCCACCATAGAGTCTCCTCCTAGCACAGCATCCTTTCTGCATAGTGAGGGGAGGAGTATCCAGGATGGGTTGACCGTATCCTCTCGTTGATTGGCCTGAGTCGGATAAGCTCTTGGTATACGCCCCTGGTCCACCAGGCACCGCCCAGTTATCGACTCAGTCCCTCAACTGGATGGTTTGCCATCCTGGATCTCCGATAAATCTGAAGAAATTTAAAGAAAGCAAAAAAGATTCAATTGTTTCCCTACAACAGCAGCCGCGAGCGAGCTGGAAGCTCCCTGAGCTGCGAAAGGATTGCCAAAAGCCCCCCTCCGGGGGTGGCACGCTACCCAGGACTCTGAGTGAGACAAGTATCACTCAGAAAAGAAGTCTGCCAGGCAAGCAGGAGACAAAGGCCACAAGCCTTCCAAAGGCATGCCCTGCTGCGTAGGCACGAGCGGCGCCGCAGTGCTCCGCCGCTCCCCACAGGGTCGAGCCCCCGGGAATCCTCTATGCATACCCACCCTTGCCCCTGATTCCCAGGGTCATTCAAAGAATTCTTCGGGAGGGAGTGGAGGGGGTGCTGATTGCTCCCTACTGGCCCAGGAGGCCATGGTTTGCAGACCTCCAATCGCTCTCGATGGGCAGAGCTTGGAGGATTCCCCAGGAAAGGATCTCCCTCAGGCAGGGATCACTGGAGCACCCAGAACCCCAATGGCTCCAGTTGACCGCTTGGCGGTTGAGCGGAGCATCCTGAGGGAGGAAAGATTCTCCCCCAGGGTAATAGAAACTATCCAGGCCTCCCGAAGACCCTCCACGGAGCGCATTTACCGCACAAACTGGCAGCCCTTTTCCACATGGTGTAACTCCTGGGGACAGGACCCAGTGAGAGCCACCGTTCCCTTAGTGCTGGAATTTGTCCAGGCAGGCCTGGACAGGGGGTTACAGTAGCTCCCAACACGATTAGGAGACAAGTCTCGGCCATCTCATCCGTGCTTCTGTGCGGCAGAGCCCAGACACTCACCAACCCTTAGTCAGGCAGCTCCTGAAGGGGGTGTCCAACCTCAAACCACCCATGGTACACAGGTACCCTTCCTGGGACTTGCACAAGGTGTTGGGCCCTCTGACGGGGCCCCCGTTTGAGTCATTGCGAACAGTGTCTCTAAAGTTTTTAACCCTTAAGGTGGTGTTTCTAGTGCCCATTACATCCGCCAGACGGATATCAGAGCTGCAGGCCCTGTCCGCTAAGGAGGACCTCTACGTATTTCACCAGGACAGAGTGGTGTTGCGGTTGGACCCCTCCGTCATACCTAAGGTGTGTTCATGCTTCCACAGGCCGCAAGAGCTGATTTTGCCCAATTTTTGCCCAGAACCTTCTCACCCACTAGAGAGGAAGGGGCACACCCTAGACGTAAGGAGGGCTCTGAGGATTTACCTCAGAAGAACCCGGCCGAATAGAAGGTCCAAGGCCCTGTTTGTCTCATTCCAACCGGGGTCTCTGGGCAAGAAGGTGACCTCCACCACCATAGGCAGGTGGTTGAGAACCTGCATTGCTATGGCCTACCAGTCCCAGGGCATACAGTCACCGAGCCCCATCACAGCACACTCCACACAAAGTGCGGCCACCACTGCGGCCTGGGCAATGCAGGCCTCATTGACAGAGATATGTAGGGCTGCCACGTGGTCTTCTCCCTCACCCTTCGTGAGGAACTACAAATTGGATTCCTTTGCCTCGGCGGAGGCTTCGTTGGTCGCAGAGTATTACAGGCGGTTCATAGAGCAGGGGACACACCCCACCAGGCATAGTTTAGCCATGGGACCTCAGTATGTTACCCTCCCTAGGGACGTGTTAGCTTTGGTACATCCCATCCTGGATACTCCTCCCCTCACTATGGAGAAAGGGCATTGGTACTTACCTGATACGCCTCCTCATAGTGGGGGAGGAGTATCCAGACCCTCCCTGACATGGTAATGTAATGTGTGTTATGATGGATGTTGCACTAATATGTTCAAGTTATAATTCAATAAAAAGTTTGAAACCTTAACAAAGGTCTGGAGTGGATGGCACAATGGGTAGGATAAAGTTCTTTGCCGATAACTGGGTGATGCCTGGTGGGCCAGGGGTGTATACCAAAAGCTTATCTGACTCAGTCCAATCATCGAGAGGATAAGGTCAACCCATCCTGGATACGCCTCCCCCACTCTGAAAAGAGGTGTTACCAATGCCCTTTTTCCTCTACCTGTCCTAACTGAAAGTCCTATCAATTGTGGAGACAACTGGCGACAGGGAGCCGCAGCAGAGGAATGAAAGAGCCACATGCGGCTCCAGAGCTGCAGGTTGCTGAGGGTCCCTTCCGACTGTTATTCTGTATTCTAAAATCTCAGAGGATGCCAATTGTTGTTCAGAAACAATTAACAACAACAATTCATCTTGGAACAAGCCAAAGCATTGGTCTGGGTTCTGAAATAATGTAGGATGTTTCCAAGAAGATTTGGGCTCATGAGGCAGAAGGGAACAATGAGGACAAGCGATAAATCATCACAAATTACATAATTGTGTTTAGAAGTTGGAACTGAAGGGTGGGATTTGTGTTGTGGTGTCTCAAAGACTTGACGTGCGTGACCTTGTCTGATCCTCTCCATTTATCCTTCAGCTGTGGGATGTTCTTTCTGCAAGATGGAATGGCTTTCTTCCGATATAGGTCTAAGGTTCTAAGGTTGAGATCCAGTTTGGTTTTGGGCCAACTTAGGTTCGAATCTCCTTAAGAAAAGTTTTTAAAAAGTCGGGCAGCGGGAGAATGAGAAGGATCAGAAGATCGGCTAATGGTTAAATTGAATATTTTATTTAAAGAGAAAAATATGTTCTTATTTGGATATCATTGCTGCTTGTGAGGACAAAAAAAAAAGGAAACTTTGATTTTGCTATTGTTGATTAGAAAGATTTGCTGTTATAGAAATGGCTGGTTATATATTAATGTGTAAAAGTGAAACATTGAGGTTGGAGTGTATTTATCTTGTACTGAGCTAGGAAAAGTAGGAAGTCCCCTTTTCTTTCTTTTTCTCTTCCACCTTGTATATTTTACACCCCCATTTCCCGTTCCTTTTCCTTCCCTTAATTTCCTATTTTCTTTTCTTTTTTGTATTTTATACAATATCTACTATCATCCATCCATCTATCTATCTATCTATCTATCTATCTATCTATCTATCTATCTATCTATCTATCTATCTATCTATCTATCTATCTATCTCTATATATAATGTTATGTTATGTTATATCATATGTATATGTATGTGTATGTGTATGTATGTATATATCATATCATATATCATATCACATATCACATCACAACCACATATTATATTATATTAATTATATTATATTATATTATATTATATTATATTATATTATATTATATTATATTATATTATATTATATTATATTATATTATATTATATTATATTATATTATATTATATTATATTATATTATTATATTATATTATATTATATTATATTATATTATATTATATTATATTATATTAATTTTACATACATACATATATACACATAAAGGATGCATGTATGTATGTTCCAGCATAACTCTGAAACACCTCGAGCAATTTCAACCAAACTTGGTACAGAGATGACTTATCCTCTGTAAAAAAAATATTGTGGGAGTAAGCTACCCCTAAAATCCCTCCGGGATGTGTGTTCTATTAAGATGCAGTCTGTTGTGCCTTAAAATGTCATCTACTGTACTGTCGTAAAATGTTATGTCAGGTGTGTTGTGAGCCAAGTGCCTGTCAGTCTGAATTCTGAAGTCCCACAAGATCTTGACTTTCTCATTCTCTAAAACCTTCTCAACGTGATGTTCCCAGTGGTTTTTGCTATACTCAAATCCAAACTTTTGGCACAATTTCCAGTGAATGATCTTAACAACGCAGTCATGGCGTTGTAGGTAGTCAGTTTGTGAAATTTTGCTGCACCCACTGATCAAGTGGTCGACTGTCTCGTCTTTCTCATTACAGAGGTGACATTTGCTGTTGGTGGTAACATGTTGAATTTTTGCCTTCATGCAGTTTGTGGCTAAGGCTTGTTCTTGAGCTGCCAAAATAAAGCCTTCTGTTTCTTTTTTCAATGCTCCTGATCTTAACCAGTTCCAAGTTAGCTTTTGGTCAGCTTTGCCTTCAATACTTTTCAAATATTGGCTATGCATAGCTTTGTTAGTGTTGTTGTTGTTGTTATTATTATTTAAAATTCATCTCAGATCAATGTTGGTTTTGATGCTAGTTCTACCAAGAGTGTTTTGTTGATTGCCGTATGTTACCGCAGTGCAGAGGGAACCTGCCTCTTAATGCAACATTTTGCTTAAAATTAGCCATTACAAGACAATTATGGACAGTGATGGAAAGGAATTGTGATATGAATCTTTCCTTTTTCCTCATTGGAAAATTCTCCCTTCCCTTCCCTCCTTCTTCCCCTTCCTTCCTTTTCTTCTTTCTTTCCTCCCTTCCTTCCTCTCTTTCTTTTTCCTCCCTTCCCTTCCCTTCCCTCCCTTTCTCTTTCTTTTTTCTCCCTTCCCTTTCCTCCCTTCTCCTTCCTTCCTTCTCTTCCTCCATTCCTTTCTCTTTCTTTTTTCTCCCTTCCCTCTTGTCCTTTCTTCCCCTCCCCTTTTCCTTCCTTCCTCTCTCTTTCTTTTTTCTCCCTTCCCTTCCCTTTCCTCCCATTCCCCTCCTCTCCCTTTCCCTCCCTCCCTTCTTTCCTTCCCCTCTTTTTTCTCCCTTCCCTTCCCTCTTGTCCCCTCCCTTCCTCTTTTCCTTCCTTCCTTTCTTTTTCTTTCTTTTCTTCCTTTCTTTCTCTCTCTTTCTCCCTTTCCTTCCCCTCTCTTCCCTGCTCCTTTTCTTTCATTCCCTCCTTCCTTCCTGCCTCTCTCTTTTTCTCCCTTCCCTTTCCTCTTGTTCCCTTCCTTCCCTTTCCCCTTCCTTCCCCTCCCCCTTTCCTTCTTTTCTTTCTTCCCTTCTTCCTTCCTGCCTCTCTCTTTTTCTCCCTTCCCTTTCCTCTCATCCCCTTTCTTCTCTTCCCCTCCCCTCTCCTCCTCTTTTCCTCCCTCCCTTCCCCTACATAATGAAGAAAACGGAGGGAGCAATTTCTCTTCGGGGTCTCAGCCTCCAATTTCCACCAAGCCGGAGAGATGAAAAAGAAATCTTCTTCTGTGGGAATCATATTCCTCAATTTGCATTCAACTCCAGAGCCACTTCAAACAGAGCATAAAATCCAAGATGATGCTCAGAGAGAAACAGTGGACAATGATGAATAGGGAACAGAGATGAACAATAAATAGAGTGCTTGTGCTATGGCTTGTAAACTTCTTCAGAATTTCTATACTGGGGGGGCGGGGAATTGAGCAGGCTTTCCTTATCATGCTTCAGTTTGAAAATACCAAACATGCGCACGCACACACACCAGAGGTGGGTTCCTACCAGTTCGCACCTATTCGGTAGAAACGGTTCGTCAAATCTATCAAACCAGTTAGAAGAGGATTCACCAGTGGACCTGGAAAGCAGGCCACACCTACAGAAGAGGTTCCAAAAAATTTTGAAACCCACCACTGGCATAGAGAGACACAGAGGGAGGGAGGGAGAGAGAGAGAGAGGCAAAGACACACAGACACAGACACAAACACACACACAGAGACAGACAGACTCACACAGAGAGAGAAAGAGAAAGAGAAAGAAAGGAAGAAAGAAAGAAATAAGAAAAGAAAGAAAAAGTGAGAGAGAGATGAAAGAAAAAAAGAAAAAAGGGACAGAGAGACAAAAGGAAGGAGAGAGAGAGAGAGAGACAGAGAAAGAACACACATGGCCGGCAAGCCACTCCCACCAGGTCACATGGCCGGCAAGCCACTCCCACAAAGGAGGCCACACCCACAGAGTAGGCTCGAAAATTTTTTGAAACCCACCTCCCTCCCTCCCTCCCTCTCTCTCTCTCTCTCTCTCTCTCTCACACACACACACACACACACACACACACGCACATACACACACACACACACACACTATATTAGGGATTCTTTGTTGGAGGGTCCTAAGCTTATTGTGTGTTGGTATTGTCAAAAGTTAGCACCCACCCTTCTCCTAGAACTGTGATGGTGAACCCATGGCACGCGATGAGCTGCCCTGTCAGCTGGCCAGCCTTCCGGAGGCTTCCCTGAAGGCTCCGGAGGGCAAAAAATGGCCCTACAAGCAAACCGGAAGTGACTTCCAGTTTGTCCGTAGGTCCGTTTTTCGACCTCCGGAGCCTTCAAGGGAAGCCGGAGGTCGAAAATTGGCCTTACGGACAAACCTGAAGTCACCATTCTCGAACTTCCAGGTTCCCCGTAGGTCCGTTTTTCACCCTCTGGAGGCTTCAGGGCATCCGGGGCGGGGGAGGCTGTTTCCACCCTCCCCAGGCTCCTAGAAAGTCTCTGGAGCCTGGGGAGGTGGAAAAAAAACGCAGCAAAAGCAGGGTGTGTGTATCTCGCATGCATAGCATTATGGATGTGGCACGCCAGTGTACGACCCCCCCCCCCCCTGTGTTTCCCCAGCTTTTGGCACAGGAGCCAAAAAAGGTTCACCATCACTGTCCTAGAAGAATAAAATATTTTATGAAATATTAAAAAGGCAGAATGTTATATTTCCCTGAATGAGAAATGGAGAAACATGTTTTTTTTAGAGGCAGGAAGCAGACTCTCTCTTAATAGCCCCCACCTTTCCTAATAGTCTTCAGCAGATGTCAGCACTTAAGAGATAGCTAGCTCTATTCATAAGGAAGTACCCTCACCCAAGATCCAACAAGGGTAGGATTAGCCCTCCGCCGCAATAGGAATTGCCCAACAAGCCCCTTTATTGCATCAGCCCAAACTTCAACCAAACGTAGCTCAGACAAACTCCTAGGATGGAAGTCTGACAGCAGGCAATAGAGTACATGCCCTTGTATAGGAACAGGAAACTCAAGTGCAAAACCCAAGAGAAGGTATAAAGCGCTCCCACTCTTAGCTCCATGTGGTCAGCTGCACCAGAACCGCAACTTATGTGGACCTGTCCATCAGTAAATGGACCCTCTTTCGAATCAGCCTCCAGCCTCCATTTTTCCAGTGCCTTTCTCCCGGCTTGGACCTTGACCCATATATTTCTTCCAACGGTATCCTGTATCACACTGAATGGCACCCAGCCAACATCTGAATTGCTGTCAATTTCCCATAATGCCCTTTATTGTAGCTGTGCCAGCGGCATTGTGGGAAAGAGGCAGCACAACTAGATTCCCCACCCATCACTGCTCAATGCAATGGGTACTTCTCTTTATTTGTAATATCTGAGGACTTTACCCTCCTTCATCACCTGCTAATTCCGGCTCCAAGTTAAATAGATTTTATAATGACCACACGCTGTGAAAAAAATGAGGGGAGAAGGAAAGGGCGGGCGAGATCTCTGTGCCGTTCATCCGTTTATGGCGTTTATGGCCCCTGCATGTGTTTGAAGGAGGAAAATTGGGCAGTCATAAATCATTCTCTCTCCAATCTTCGGGCAAAAGAGCTAACAAAGGGAAATGCAGTCTTGTAAAATGGAGAAAGCTCCTCAAAGCAAACATTTTGCTAAGAAAAATAATAATAATATAAACCCATCCCTGTTGGTCACCGTTGGAAACAGTTGCCTGGACCCGCTTCCAAAACAAAGAGACAAATACTGATTTTTTAAAAATAATTTAATTATTATTTTTTTCCCATTTGGAATGAGGAAGAAGTTACCGTGTTCCCCTGAAAATAAGACCGGGTCTTGTTTTCTTTTGATTCCTCTAAATAAGCGCTTAGCCTTATTTTCGGGGAGGTCTTATTATTATTATTTTTTATTATTATTATTAATTTTTTTTATTTTGTTACATAAACAACACATGCCCACACCAGTGGGAAAAGAAAAAATCAAAACACAAAAAAGACAAAAAAAAAAAAAAAAACAAGGCAGGGGAAAAAAAAGAAGAAACAAAAGGGGGAAAAAACACAAGTATATGTTATAAAAAAGTATATCAGCTGGTTACAACATGTTTTGGTGCATCTCTTCCATTAATTCATATTAGTTCAAATATCTTGACTCAAATGTTTACCATATTGACATCATTATACCTCCACTTTTAGTTGACTACAGTTATTTAAACATCTTTCATCCTTAACTACGCCAAAGATTTAATCCATAACCACATTTCATTTACTTGTTTGTAAAATCCTCTATTAACATCAAATCCTCATATCCTGTTTTAGCTAAACATCCATAGTATTTAATACCAAAAATTCCATCTTCCATGTATATAGTTTATTATCATTCTCCTTTCTTTATGTAATTATATCGTATATCATAACATTTTCCCCATATTAGTTAACATTTAACTGTATATAGTTTTATTTTATTTTTTAATAGTGATAATTATTGTGATTAATAACCTTTGTATAAGGTCCAAAAGTATTTCTAACCTTCCCTTCTGATATCCAATTATTATTTATCATATCAGCTCCACATTATATACATTACTGTCATTATCAATTAAGGGGAGGTCTTATTATTTTTGAGGTGCAGGAGGCCCCTTAACCTCGGCCGCGGCCCATAGATCAACTGATTCAGAGAGGGCCGGAAGTTCGGTCTCTGTTTCTGGCACACTCTTGCCAGCCCTAGCGTCACTGGGCCCGTTGATCTTTTGGTGGCCGTCACTAAGAGAAGGGGCGCGGTAGCTCGGGTTTGTGGTAGTGGCCTCCACAAGGCTGTTCCACGTGGATGGTTGATGCATGTTGGGCGCGTGGAGCATATTCCTCCCTTTTCTCCCAGGAAATGGCGGAACCGGCTGCACATGCGTTGAAATGTTTTAGGGGAGGGCTTATTTTCAGGGGAAGGTGTATTTTAGCGCATGCACTCAAAAGTCTGATTGGGCTTATTATCGGGAACATCTTATTTTCGGGTAAACAGGGTAGGGACATTTAAAGTTACAATGGAACTGAAAAAAAGTGACTTGTGCCCTTTTTTCACACTTAGGGCTCTTATGGCATCTCCAAAGTGACTTGATCCAAATCCAGATGCTTGGCAATGACTCCTATTTATGACGGTTGCAATGTGATCTCTTTTTGCGAACACCTGACAAGCCAAGTCAATGGAAAAACCAGATTCACTTATCAGCCGTAATACTAGTATAACAACTGCAGTGATTCACTTGAGAGTTGTGGCAAGAAAGGTCGTAAAACAGGGCAAAATTCACTTAGTAACAGAAATTGTGGCTCAGTTGTGGTGCTAAATTGAGGACTATCTGTAATATTAGGCCTCTCTGGCAGAGTTTTGAACTGCGAATGGAATTCAGGGAGACCCTTTATTAATTCAATGACAATGTTCCTGAAGTCCTGTACAGGTAATCCTCGACTTACAACCACAATTGAGCCCAAGATTTCTGTTGTTAAGTGAGACATTTGTTAAGTGAGGTTTGTCCTCTTTTACGACCTTCCGTGCCTCAGTTGTTAAGTGAATCACTGCAGTTGATTAGTTAGTATCCCGGTTGTTAAGCGAATCGGGCTTCCTCATGGAAGCTTGGCTTGTCAGGTGGTCGCAAAAGGGGATCACATGACTCTGGGACACTCTAACTGTCATAAATATGAGTCTGTGTCCAAGCATCTGACTTTTGATCACGTGATCATGGCGATGCTGCAAAGGTCATAACTGTGAAAAGCAGACATTTTTCAGTGTCACTGTAACTTTGAATGGTCACTAAATGAATTGTTGTAAGTCGAGGACTACCTGTATGGACTTCCTGTCAGCCTCAGGGATACATCACTGATAGGGCTCTACACAATTTATCTGTGTAACCTTTGGCACTGTAGATATACCTAGGTACAGTGGTGGGTTCCAGATCCCGTTCCAACCGATACGGTTGGAACGGGCCTGGCGTTGCCCACATTGACGTGCGCGGTGCACGCATGTGTCATATCTGCCTGTGATGCCACCGCGATGCTCCAGCTGCTCAGCGGAGCATCGCACAGGTGCCATATGTGCCATGCGCATGCGCTGAAGCTCCAAAAGCTTAAAGGACAGGTAAGGAGCTCGGGCAGGTGGGTGGGCCCTCTCGAGCACCGTACCGGAACGGTACCTGGTACTCCGGGCAGGCTCCGGTATTCCCATACCGAGGCGTACCGGCTGCAACCCACCACTGCCTAGGTACCAATACCAAGAGCCGAGGTGGCACCGTGGTTAGGGTGCAGTACTGCAGGCCACTTTAGCTGACTGTGATCTGCAGTTCAGCGGTTCAAATCTCACTGGCTCAAGGTGACTCAGCCTTCCATCCTTGCGAGGTGGGTGAAATGAGGACCCGGACTGTGGGGGCAAGTTGCTGACTCAATTTGCTAAAAAAAATTGTAAACCGCTTAGAGAGGGCTGAAAGCCCTATGAAGCGGTATATAAGTCTAATTAATAAATACATATATAATGTAACCTGTAACCACAGAATGTAGCCAGTCCTTGATTTATGACCGCAATTTGGATCAGATTTCTGTTTGTGTTACAGTGTCGTAAGTCAAAGCCCCCACGGGACCTGTTTTAATGACATTTTTGTGGCAGTCATTAAGTGAATCCCCACAGTTGTTAAGCGAGTCTCTTTGCTGTTAATGAAACCCTGCAGTTGTCAGTGTAAAGGCCATTCTTCTGAATTGGCGTTTTTTTTGTGTTTTTTTTTTGCCAGAAACGGGTAAAAACTCGTCACAAATCGTGTTTTGTGTGACTTCAGGACGTTGCTCACAGGTTGCAAAGCCGAGTACTTGAAATTGGACCATGGGGCCGTGTGTGTAGCATGACAGTGTATGGATGAATAGCTGCAAAAACGGAGGGAGTTGCAGAGATGGCTAAATTGGCTGTTTTGATCGAAGAAAAAAAATACAAATACTTTTATTTCTACTTGGAAACCACTTCTGGACTTTGTGCTTGTGGTGGGGAGAAAAAAATGAAACTTTGATTTGGGGTTTTACCAGTTAGATAGATTCATTGTTATAGAAATGGCTAGACTATTACCACTACTGCTATACCCCCACCCCCCCACCACTTTACTACTACTTTACTACTAGTAGTATGTAAAAGTAAAAAGTTGAGGTATGATGTTGGTGCCTTATTCTACTGCACTAAAGGGGGACGGAAGTCAATGCCTTTTCTTTCTTCTTTTCCCCTTGCTTTCCCCCACTCTTCTCTTACTTATTCCCTTTCCTAATTTTCCTACTATTTACTTCTGTATTTTCTTTGTATGCTATTGATGAAAGAAATGTCCTTCTGGGTTCGGCTCCAAGTGGGGAAAAAGACACTGGAGACATGGAGGCTGCTTGGAAAGATGGTTTATTGGTGGACAGGACCACATGGCTTGAGCCCTGAACAGAAAAGGTGATCACATGCTTCAATGTTGGTGGAGAAGAAGAGAAGGGCTGAAGGAGGGGCTTGCTAGGCTTTTTATAACCTGTTCAGTCCCACCTCTCTGTTTCCTGTTCCTGTGTAAGAAATGTATTCTGATTGGTTGTCAGACTCCCACGGGGACATGCAGGGGCAACTCTCTCTAGGCTGCATTTTGAATCCAGGTTTGGTTGAGTTCTCAGATGCCATGTGGTCAGTTGGGGCCAATATTATCATGCTTTCCTGTAGCTGAAGTGGAGAAGTCTTTATTATGTAAAGTGGACTAGCTTGGCCTTCTTAATGGCCCATTAACAAAGTGGGGATGGGCAGGAAGCTACAGGCAGCTATTCTGTCTTTTAAAACGTGTTTCTTTCTTTTCACATCCAGAGAAATATTCTGCCATTTCAATATTTCCTAGGATATTTCATTTTTCTGGGAGAGGGCTGGGTGATAACTTCCTGCACTATATTATAAAGTAATAAAATTGTTTAAATTGACATTATGTGCTGACGAGCCATAAAGCCCTTATCCTGGGCCTGCTCTAATTTTGAGCGCTCAATTAAGCAATCAGTTATGAGTTAAGGACTTCCTCTACGATAACTAAAATACGTAATCACATACTTTCTCCTTGCTTATCCGTGTCTCTGTTCCCCCATTCTTCAGTTTCACTTCTGCAGGGTTTTCGATTGTAAATTCTATGGGCAGGGACTTCTCTTCCAGTAGTCTGTGAATTGTATGTCTGCTGATACAACATCAGGAGCAGTTCGAATCAAACACCGATCAACAACAAATTGTAAATTCATCCTGTGTCTTCATTCAACTCTATGAACGCATGGACATGTCTATCCGGTTTCTTTGGTGTTTTTCTCTTCCTCTTTCCAAGCGGCGGCTCAGTGGCTAAGATGCTGAGCTTGTCGATCAGAAAGGTCGGCGGTTCGAATCCCTAGCACCGCGTAACGGAGTGAGCTCCCGTTACTTGCCAACCTAGCAGTTCGAAAGCATGTAAAAATGCAAGTAGAAAAATAGGAACCACTTTTGGTGGGAAGGTAACAGCGTTCCGTGCGCCTTCGGTGTTTAGTCATGCCAGCCACATGACCACGGAGACGTCTTCGGAGAGCGCTGGCTCTTTGGCTTTGAGACGGAGATGAGCCCCGCCCCCTAGAGTCGGGAACGACCAGCACATATGTACTAGTTAGCCTTACCTTCCAAATTGAGTTTAGGATTCCTTCATTTAATCTTGGCCTTGGAATGTCCTTTACCTTACCTTCCAAGTTGAATTTAGAAGTTCCAAGTTGAATTTAGGACTTCTTCATTTAATCTTAGCCTTGGAATGTCTTGATCACCTAGTGGTCTCCTTTCCTTACTGATTCCTCCGCTGATGTATTTTTAATTCAGCCAAGGTTGCCTTGGTGCCACAACGGACCAATAACAGAAGTAAGCCACACAAAGGCCCAGTCCCCTGTAATATGTGTTGGCCCCCCCCGCAGATTTGTGTGCAGGAATTATATTAAGCAACAGGAAGCAGAAAATATTAAACATGACTGAGCCAAGGGCAAAGTATTGATATTAGATGAATGCAATTAATTTTAGCCACGTCACTGCTTCGCTAGAATTTTTATAGCCTGCTTCAAAGTCTCCACGGCCATAAGGAAGTGTTTTTTTAATCATTGGCACTTTCTGATATTAAAATAAAATAAAGTATATTACTTCGTTGCTTTTTCTACCTTCCTGGTCAAATCTGCAGCTTTGGGATTTTCTAATGGGGGGGGCTGGACTAGAAGACCTCCAAGCTCCCTTCCAGCTCTATTCTGTCTTAATGGGGCCCTATCCAGTCCAGGTAGTCCTCAATTTACGCTCACAATTGAGTCCAACGTTTCTGTGGCTAAGTGAGACATTTCTTAAATAAGTCCTGCCCGTGATTGCAACCTTTCTTGCCACGCGTCTTAAGTGAATCACGACAGTCGTTAAGTGAGCAAGACGGTTGTTAAGTGAGTCAGCCTTCCCCATTTTTTCTTTGCTTGTCAGAAGGTCGTCAAAGCGGATCGGGAGACCCCAGGATAAATATGAGTCAGTTGCCAAGTGGCTATAAATTTTAATCATCCTGGAGATACTGCAACAGTCATAAGTGTAAAACATGACCATAACTCACTGTTTTTCAGTGCCGTTGTAACTGTGAACGGTCCCTAAACCGTTGTAAGTTGAGGACTACCTGCATTATCTGGGCCCTACCCTGCTGAGTTTCTAAATCTAATCCATCTACAGTTTTTAGATTGATGTAAACAAAACAAAACAGAAGCCTTGGACAGAGGCCTCTGCCAACAAACTATTCTCCAAGGCACCTGAGGGTAGAACAAGAAGCAATGGGTGGAAACTAATCAAGGAGAGAAGCAATTTAGAACTGAGGAGAAACTTCCTGACAGTTAGAACAATTAATCAGTGGAACAGAAATTGCCTCCAGAAGTTGTGAATGCCCCAACACTGGAAGTCTTTAAGAAGATGTTGGACAGCCTTTTGTCTGAAACGGGACAGGGTTTCCTGCCTAGGCAGGGGGTTGGACTAGAAGACCTCCAAGGTCCCTTCCAACTCTGCTATTGTATTGTATTATATTGCATTGTAATTAAATCATTACCTGTGTGTTTTAGGCCAATTTACGAGGATTAAGCAGATCGCTTTCTAGGCTTAGGAAAGAGTGGTTGAAATCTTAGGCGGATTGGTTTCCAGGACAAGAGACATTAATGGCATTGAACCGAACATCAGTTGAGATATTTACTTACAGATTCGTGCTTCGATTGCATAAATTGTGAGGTCTGGATTTTGCTATTATAGCCAGAATCATAGACTCTGCAAGGGACCTTGGAGACCTCCAGTGATGGCGAACATTTTTTTGACAACAAGCGCCTAAATTGGAAGGTATGTGCACATGCGAGTGTCGGAAACCCGAAGATGAGGTGATGACGGCACGCATGTGCAGAGAGAGGGCTCTGCCTGCCACCTCTGACACAGGTGTCATAGGTTCGCAATCATGGTATCTAGTCTAACGCAAGGATGGATAGATATAGATGATAGATAGATGATAGATGATAGATAGATAGATAGATAGATAGATAGATAGATAGATAGATAGATAGATATAGATGATGATAGAGAAAAAGATAGATAGATATACTGTAGATGATAGAGAGAGAAAGAGATAGATATAGATGATAGATAGATATAAATAGAAAAATAGAAAGAGAGATAGATAGCTAATGATGATAGAGTTAGATATAGATGGTAGGTAGGTAGGTAGATATAAAGATATAGAGATATAGATGGAGATGGAGATAGATAGATAGATAGATAGATAGATAGATAGATAGATAGATAGATAGATAGATAGATAGACTGTAGATGATAGAGAAAGAAAGATTTTGTGGATTTAGAATATTCTTGATATTTAACAAAAGAGATAGATATAGATGATGATAGATAGATAGATAGATAGATAGATAGATAGATAGATAGATAGATAGATATAAATAGATAGATAGAGAGAGAGAGAGAGAGAGAGAGAGAGATAATGATGATAGAGTAAGATATAGATGGTTGGTAGGTAGGTAGGTAGATAGATATAAAGATATAGAGATATAGATGTAGATAGATAGATAGATAGATAGATAGATAGATAGAAAGAAAGATAGAGAGATAGAGAGAGATATATAGATGATGGAGAGAGAAAGATAGATAGATATACTGTAGATGACAGAGAGAGAGAGAGAGAAAGAGATAGATATAGATGATGATAGATAGATATAAATAGAGAGAGAGAGAGAGAGAGATAATGATGATAGTGTTAGATATAGATGGTAGGTAGGTAGATAGATATAAAGATATAGAGATATAGAGATATAGATGTAGATAGAGATAGATAGATAGATAGATAGATAGATAGATGATAGATAGATAGATAGATAGATAGATAGATGATAGAGAGAGAGAAAGATAGATAGATATACTGTAGATGATAGAGAGAGAAAGAAAGAGATAGATATAGATGATATAAATAGATAGATAGATAGAAAGATAGAAAGAGAGATAGATAGATAATGATGATAGTTAGATATAGATGGTAGGTAGGTAGATAGATATAAAGATATAGAGATATAGAGATAGAGATATAGATGTAGATAGAGATAGATAGATAGATAGAAAGAAAGATAGAAAGATAGAAAGGGAAAGATAGAAAGATAGAAAGATAGAAAGATAGATATAGATGATGATAGAGAGAGAGAAAGATAGATAGATATACTGTAGATGATAGAGATAGAAAGAAAGAGATAGCTATAGATGATGATAGATATAGATAGATAGATAGAAAGAGAGAGAGATAGATAATGATGATAGATATAGATCGTAGGTAGGTAGATAGATATAAAGATATAGAGATATAGATGTAGATAGAGATAGATAGATAGATAGATAGATAGAAAGATAGAAAGATAGAAAGATAGAAAGATAGAAAGATAGAGAGATAGAGAGATAGATATAGATGATGATAGAGAGAGAGAGAGAAAGACAGATATACTGTAGATGATAGATGTGCCTCCGACACAGAGCCCTCATCGGAGCCTTCCCCAGACTCCAGGCCTGGCCCATGTTCCTCCCCAACCTCCTCACTGTCCGAATCTGTTGCCAGCTCCGCAGACTGCTGGTGCGCCACAACGAACAATTTTAGCAAACCAGCCATCTAAGGTTACTCTAGTCTCTGATTTTCCCTCTCTCTCTCCAACCAGCCTATGGCTCACGGGAGTTGTAGTCCTGCACCTATCGTGGGTTTGGGGAAAGCTTTTTTGATCAGAAGAGGAGGAAAAGTGGACAAGAGCAAAGCTCAGAAGATGCAGAAGATGTCCTTGCCCTCCCCACCCCACATTTATAAAATAGCCACAAACCATTCAATTTTGAATCAATTGTGAATTTGTGGGCATCGAATCTGTCCAGAATAAAAATAAACCTTGCCACCTCAGCCCCCTTTCGATTTCACGTCCTTCTTGTGGTTTGTTGGCGCCTGCTTCATGTGGGATGACTCATCCCAGCCGCTGGATTTTTCAAACGAGAGGGGAAAAAAACTTGTGGAAAAGGCACTGGGAAAGGGTGGGGCATCCGATACAAGCTGGGAACTGGGAGGAATTGTTCTGGCGATGAAAGGACGGGGAAGTGTGCTGCGCGTGGCTGGGCTCATGTAAGGCTTGCATGACTCAGTGGCCTGCAGTAGCATGAGAATTGAGAGTGCCGCTTTACAAATGCCCTGGTAAGACCCCACACCAATTTTGGTCCCCACCATACGAAAAAGATGTCAAGGCTATGGAAAGAATGCAGAAGAAAAAAGAGTGACAAAGATGATTGGCAGGTGGGTTGAAGGCTAAAACATACAAGAACGCTTGCAGGAACTGGGTGCGTCTAGTGAAAAGAAGGACCAGGGGGAGACATGATAGCAGTGTTCCAATATCTCAGGGGCTGCCACAGAGAAGAGGGAGTCAAGCTATTCTCCAAAGCACCAGAGGGTAGAACAAGAATCAATGGGCGGAAACCAATCAAGGAGAGAAGCAACTTAGAGCTAAGGAAAATATTTTTGACAGTTAGAACAATGAATCAGTGAAACAACTTGCCTCCAGAAGTTGTGAATGCTCCAACACTGGAAGTTTTTAAAGAGAGATTGGATAACCATTTGTCTGAAGTGGTGTAGGGTTTCCTGCCTAGGCAGGGGGTTGGACTAGAAGACCTCCAAGGTCCCTTCCAACTCTGTTATTCTATTCCTATTCCATTCTATTCCATTCTATTCTATTCTATTCCATTCCAAAAGAGGGGCGGGTGCTACAGTGGAATAATTTGCCTCCAGAAGTTGTGGGTGCTGCAACACTGAAAGTTTTTAAGAAGATGCTGGATAACCATTTGTCTGAAATGGTATAAGGTTTCCTGCCTAGGCAGGGGGTTAGACTAGAAGACCTCCAAGGTCCCTTCCAACTCTGTTATTCTATTCCTGTTCCTATTCCCATTCCCATTTCATTCCATTCTGTTCTGTTGTGTTCTATTCTATTCTATTCTATTCTGTTCTATTTCAGGAGAGGGGTGGGTGCTACAGTGGAATAATTTGCCTCCAGAAGTTGCTCCATCACTGGGTTTTTTTAAAGAAGAGATGGGACAACTATTTGTTGAAAATGGTGCTTGAGCAGAGGGTTGGACTAGGATAGCGGTGGGCCACGAGAAAATTTGGGTGGGCCACAGAAAAACTATGTGCATTTTTTATATTGCACTAAATCAGGGGTCCTCAAACTACAGCCCCTGGGCTGGATATGTACAATGAATGCTTGTGTTGCTGCAGAGAGTTTCCCCCTTCGGGTGTCTTTTTGTGCGGGTCGGAGGGGGGCAGCAATTCCATCTTGGGGTCTGCTTCAGCTCCCTGGTGTGAGGCTTTGGGCGAAGGCTGGAGGGAAGCACCGCTGGTGGCGAAGAGCCGGAGGGCCTTCTTCCAATGGGACTGCATCATGGCCTGGAACCGGCTGACCATTTCAGCCCGCTGAGCCACCAGACCCCAGCACCTGGCCTTGCACTCGCACAGGTCTTCCCTCTGCTTGGAAAGCCTATGCTCCTAGTCCTCAGTGAGGTGCTTCTGCTGAGCCTCCTTCTCGCTCAGATCCAATTTGAACCGCGCCAGCTGTTTTGCCAACTCTTTCTCACGGTGGCTGCTTAGCTCCAACAACTGCTTTCTTTTGGCGGGGTCCCAAGGAGCCTAGGAGGGCAGGCGAGGAGTGGGCTTAAGAGCCAAGGTGGCGAAGTGGTTAGGGTGCAGAACTGCAGGCCACTTCAGCTGACTGTTATTTGCAGTTCAGCGGTTCTAATCTCACCGGCTCAAGGTTGACTCAGCCTTCCATCCTTTCGAGGTGGGTGAAATGAGGACCCAGACTGTGGGGGCGATATGCTGACTCTGTAAACCGCTTAGAGAGGGCTGAAAGCCTTATGAAGCGGTATATAAGTCTACCTGCTATTGCTATTGCTTGGAGGGGAGGGGTGAGTAGAGGCTGGTGAGGCGCCCCCTCCCTGATGTGAGTGACATCAAGTTGGCCATGCCCACCCAGTCACATGACCACCTAGCCACGCCCACCCAGCCAGTCGTTAGGCAGATCATATTAGTGGTCCGCGGGATTTAAAATTATGAATTTAGTTAGGTATAATCACAGATTGTACAGTTATAGAGACTAATTTGATTCTGAACTTAACAACGGCAGCAAGACTGTTGGTGGCACAGTACTGGAAGAAGGAGGAATTGCCTACTATTCAAGAATGGACGTTAAAAGTAACAAACGTAGCAGAGATGGCTAAAATATCAGCATACCTCAAGGACCATTCAGATGAGAAATATAAGTTGGAAGGGAGAAGATGGACTGATTACATTCAAAATAAATATTGGACTAATAAATTTCAGATAGCTTATGAATGAATGAGCAAGGAATGTTACAACTTATCTAAAGTTAGCTTTACAAAAAGGGAGTTAAAGTACAAGCGAGGGATGACGCTAAATTTAGTTAGTTTATTTTAGTAATATGGTTGCTAAATGTTTATACCCTGTATTTGCCCTGGGAGATTGGGGGGTGGGAGGGGATATGGGATTGGGGGGGGGGGGAAGGGGAAAGGTATATAATTGTAAAACTCATTAAAAATTTTAATAAAAAAAATTATGAATTTAGTGATCCCTGAGGTCGAAGACCTCCAAGCTCCTTTCCAACTGGGTTATTCTGTTATTTGGTTGTATTTTGCAAAGTGTAAAGCCAGGAGCATTTTCTCTTGAGTTACAGGGCTGCCCTTTCAATTCTAATTCGGCAGCACAGTAGCTGCCTAAAACGCCTATAAATGAACTTCTCTGTTGAAGTTCATAATTTTTTTTTTGAACCACTTTGGGTTAAGCATGAGTCACCCCGTTCCTCTAGTATGTTTCTTCCTCCTTCCTGTGGGGAAAACCTTCGGCATTTCCCCTGCAGCTCAGCCCAAGGAAAAAGGGACCTTTTTCACTGAAATGAACAGGGATTACCCCTGATGCACGATTGTTCATTTAATGCCCGTTCAAAGCATTTTTCACGCTTACGACCGTGGCTGCATCCTCAGGGTCACGTGATGATCAAAATTCAGCCGCTTGGTGACAGGGCTCATATTTATGACGGTTGCAGGGCCATTCCACTCCAGTGCATTCCATATTTTCTATTCCATTCCACTCCACTCCACTCCATTCCAGTGCATTCCATATTTTCTATTCTATTCTATTCTATTCTATTCTATTCTAGGGCCGCGTGGTCACCTCTTGCGACCTTTCTGACCAAGCAAATTCAGTGGGGACGCCAGATTCACGTTGTTGTTACCATGTTCCTCCCAAAAAAACATGGGTCTTTTGACCCCCGAAATAAGCCCTTGGCCTTATTTTCGGGGAGGTCTTATTATTTTTGAGGTGCAGGAAGCGGCAAGCGTGGTCACCTCATGGCTGCCGCTGGGTTGCGCATCACTGGGCCTGCCACTCTTTTTGTGGCGGCCGTTAGCGTGATGGAAGGGGCGCGGTGGCAAGGGTTGCAGGAGGGGGGGGGCGTTAGGTAAGGACATGTGGGGTGCCTGGGGCAAGTTCCCCCTTCCCTCCCCCCCCCACTGGCCTCGCCTCCTCGGTTTGTGTTGTTTGCATGGCAAGCAGCCAAAGGAAAAGGCAAGGAAGGGCTGCGCATGTGTTTAAAATTTTTGGGGGTGGGCTTATTTTAGCACATGTGCTCAAAAGCCCAATTGGGCTTATTATCTGAATGGAATGGAATAGAAAATATGGAATGCAATGCAATGCAATGGATTGGAATGGAATGAAATGGAACAGAACAGAAGAATAGAATAGAATAGAATAGAATAGAATAGAATAGAATAGAATAGAAAATATGGAATGCACTGGAGTGGAGTGGAATGGAATGGAAAATATGGAATGCACTGGAATGAAATGGAACAGAATAGAATAGAATAGAATAGAAAAGAAAAGAAAAAAATGGAATGCATTGGAGTGGAATGGAATGGAAGAATAGAATAGAATGGAATAGAAAATATGGAATGCAGTGGAGTGGAGTGAAATGGAATGGAATAGAAAATATGGAATGCACTGGAATGAAATGGAATAGAATAGAAAATAGAATAGAATAGAATAGAATAGAAAATATGGAATGCATTGGAGTGGAATGGAATAGAGTAGAATGGAATGGAATAGAAAATATGGAATGCACTGGAGTGGAGTGGAATAGAATAGAATAACAGAGTTGGAAGGGACCTTGGAGGTCTTCTAGTCCAACCCCCTGCCTAGGCAAGAAACCCTGCACCACTTCAGACAAATGGTTATCCAATCTCTCTTTAAAAACTTCCAGTGTTAGGGCATTCACAACTTCTGGAGGCAAGTTGTTCCACTGATTCATTGTTCTAACTGTCAAAAATATTTTCCTTAGCTCTAAGTTGCTTCTCTCCTTGATTAGTTTCCGCCCATTGTTTCTTGTTCTATCCTCTGGTGCTTTGGAGAACAGTTTGACTCCCTCGTCTTTGTGGCAACCCCTGAGATATTGGAACACTGCTATCATCTGGGGAGGTCTTATTTTGGGGGAAACTGGGTACTTGCGAAGTCGTGTCCGACCCATCACAACCCCATGGACAACATTCCTCCAGGCCTTCCTGTCCTCTACCATCCCCTGGAGTCCATTTAAGCTCATGCCTTCAGCTTCAGTAACTCCATCCAGCCACCTCATTCTCTTCCTTCCCTTCTTCTCTTGCCCTCAATCGTTCCCAGCATGAGGCTCTTCTCCAGGGAGTCCTTCCTTCTCATTAGGTGGCCAAAGTATTTGAGTTTCATCTTCAGGATCTGGCCTTCTAAAGAGCAGTCAGGGTTGATCTCCTCTAGAACTAACCGGTTTGATGACCTAGGAGTCCAAGGGACTCGCAGGAGGAGTAAAGGATTCACTTTACAACTGAACAATTGCACTGATTCACTGAACAACTTTTGCAAAATAGGTGGGGGAAAAGACGCAAAACTCACTTAACAAATTATCTTACGTAGCTCAGTTGTATCTGTAAGCCAAGGATGACCCGTATTCATCTATTTTGAATTATTTATTATTAAGAAAGATTTATTACTTCTGCCGCAGGATTGCTTTGGTAAACTTTGAGGCACCTTAGCATCATTAAAGCAAGAGAGAAATTGCAAACTGCGAGAACAAAAGAAGAAGAGCTCAAACGGTAGTTGATCTCCTTAAAATCAAGTAGTGATGCATTTAGTCCTCGACTTAATGCCCACAATTGGGAATTTCTGTTTCTAAGCGAGATGGTTGTTGTGAATCATGCCGAATTACAACTAAATACAGTTGTCAAGCTCCCTGATTTTGATCACAAAGGTTTACTTTTTAAAAAGTTAAAGAAAAAGGTTCCCGCCATTTTTTTTTACTACCGGTTCGGGCAAATAAGTAATTAAAAATGCTTTTAAATCACGCAGCAGAGCTGATTGTCACAGCTGATCCTGTGTGAGATGATGGTGTGTGAGTCAGTTGTCTAGCTTTTGTGTTATTTTTGTGCAAAGTGCGATGGTTTGTTGTTGAGCTCTCTGTCGAGTTGCTGCTTGTTGCAGGGGCCATTTTGTGTGTAGTCCACCTGCTTTTGCATTGTGTGCCAGTCAGTTGTGTAGCTTTTGTGTTATTTTTCTGTAAAGTGGGATAAGTTTGTTTTTGAGGTTCCTACTTGTTGCACCAAGCCACGCCCATCCGGTAACACGCCCACCAAGCCACACCTACCCGGTCATATGACCACCAGGCCACGCCTACAGAAACACTAGAGAAAATTTTTGAATTTCACCACTTAGTCCAGGTAGGTATTGCAATCGTCCTGCGAAGGGTGCATATATAAGTCACTTTTTTCAGCGCCTTCGTAACTTTGAAGAGACGTTAAACAAATGGTTGCAAGTTCAAGCAGATAGCATTACAATCGATGAACAATCAATGAACAATGTAGAAAAGATGTGGAGACTCTAGAAAGAGTGCAGAGAAGAGCAACAAAGAGGATTAGGGGACTGGAGAAACGAACTCCCCGTGGAGATTCGAACCCTCACCACCCTTCAGGCCTTCCACAAAGCCCTCAAAACCTGGCTGTTCCGACAGGCCTGGGGCTAAAGAGCTGTTGCCCCCGTCTCGAATGGTATGACTGTTGTGAGTTTTAAATTATATATTGTTATTGTTATGCTTGCTGTTTTTTTTTTGTTTTTTTTTTTAATCTTTTGTCTGTATCCCCCTTCCCCGGTTCGAGTTGTGAGCCGCCCTGAGTCCCCTTCGGGGGAAAAGGGCGGCATATAAATTTAATAAACTGAACTGAACTGAACTGGAGGTTAAAACATATGAAGAACGGTTGCAGGAACTGGGTATGTGTAGTTTAATAGAAAGAAGGACTAGGGGAGACATGATAGCAGTCTTCCAATATCTCAGGGGTTGCCACAAAGAAGAGGGAGTCAAACTATTCTCCAAGGCACCTGAGGGCAGAACAAGAAGCAATGGGTGGAAACTAATCAAGGAGAGAAGCAACTTAGAATGGAGGAGAAATTTCCTGACAGTTAGAACAATTAATCAGTGGAACAGAAGTTTCCTCCAGAAGTTGTGAATGCCCCAACACTGGAAGTCTTTAAGAAGATGTTGGATATCGATCTGTCTGAAACGGTATAGGGTTTCCTGCCTAGGCAGGGGGTTGGACTAGAAGACCTCCAAGGTCCCTTCCATCTCTGCTATTGTATTGCAAATAAAACGTAAGACACAAAAATAGTGTGGGAAGAAATATCCGTCTGGTTCAGTGCCAAGTCAGGAGAAAGACACTGGAAACATGGAAGCTGATTGGAAAGATGGTTTAATGATGAAGCAGAACCATTGAGCATGTGGGATTCTGGGCAGCTGACTACATGGAATTGAGAGAGGGGGGGTATACATTCTCTTGGATTTTGCACTTGAGCTTCCTGTTCCTGTGCAAGAGCATGTCCTTTAATATTCTATTGGCTGTTGTCAGATTCCTGTGAGGTTCATGTAAAGGTCACAGCTGGCTCTATAGGTTGTCTGAGCTCCCAGATTTGGTTGAAGTTTGCAGGGGATGGAGGAACGGAAAGGGTGCAGGGCAATTCCTCTTGTGGCCAAAGGCGAATCCTACCTCTGTTCAGACCTTGCTGCAAGGAATTTCAAAATATCTTGCCTTGAATGGATTTCTGCCTGCAGTGTTTGCTGTGCCTATGAATAGAGCTACCTAGATACTTGGCTTCTTTCAATAAGCTCTTTTGCTCTTTAAGTTAGGGCTATTAAGAAATGTTTTACATCCCCCCCCTCTCTGTATCTATATCTATCTATATCTACATCAATGGTGGGATTCAGCCAGTTCGCACCTATTCGGGAGAACCGGTTGGTAACTTTCTAAGCAGTTCGGAGAACCAGTTGTTGGAAGAAATCTCCTTTTATTTTTTTCCACTTTACAGGGCTAATCCTGTAAGGGAGGCAGTAAGGAAACATTCTGGTGTTGTTTCTAGCCTAATCTTTATTGCCCTGCTTACAAAAACTGCTTCTCCAGTTAACCCTTATGACATTGTAACAGCTAAGGCGAAGTGCCCATTGACCTGAGTGACATTGACTTGGCCACGCCCACATGATCACATGACCACCGAGCCCCGCCTACCCAGCTGGTCATTAGGGCAGAGAACTGGTTGGTAAATTATTTGACTCCCACCACTGATCAACATCTATCTGTCTATCGATCGAGCAAACGACAGGCAGGCAGATGGACAGACGAGTGGTGCGGTAGCTCAGAGGTGGAGCTCACACCTCACAATCAGGAGGCTGTGAGTTCGATCCTTGGTAGAGGCAGGTATTTCTCTCTCTGGGAACACTGAGAATATATCTGCTGGGGGGAAAAACCCGCATTGGCAACAGGAAGGGCATCCGGCCAGTTCAGTTCATCTCCATTCAGTTGCCCAGACTCCGGAGAGCCTAAAGCTGGGAAAGATGGAGGGCAAAAGAAGAAAGGGACGACAGAGAACGAGGTGGCTGGATAGTGTCACCGAAACAGTTGGCATGAGCTTAAATGGACTCCAGAGGATGGTAGAGAAAACAGGAAGGCCTGGAGGAACGTTGTCCATGGGGTCGCGATGGGTGGGACATGACTTTGCAACTAACAACCACAATGCCCTCCATTGCTTTGTGCGTAAAGTCTTTATTTTACTGTGTTTTTTTCCTCCTGGTCCAGAATCATGCCTGTGGGCGTGCAAGCACCCATGCACACACAGGAGTTAGGAAAAATTACTTTGGGTTATGATTCCTGATTTTTTATTTTTCTTTCCGGTCTCTTTGGCTTTTTTATTTTTTATTTTTCCTTTTCTCTTGACAGTGGAAGAGTATTCTAAATTAAACATTGCTATTTCCTGGTTCAGGAAAGACGCATTTCCCCTCTTTTATCAGAAAGGGATTGAGGGCTGAGAATTCCTGGAGGGGCTGTAGCTTGTGTGGGGTTAGTCCCCCATCCCATCACTCCTGTTTGTTAAGGAGGCAGAATCAGCACAGCCCTGACTACTGTTATTGACGGAGTATTTGATTGAGAGGGAAAGGAATAAAAATCCCAAGAAAGTACCGCAAAGAATTGCTTCAGGAAATGGCTTCCTTTGTTTGCAATTTTTACAGAGAGGAGGAATTATGGGAGTTGAAGTCCACAAGTCTTAAAGCTGTCAAGTTTGAACACCCTTGGGTTTTTTTTTCTAAAGGGTTAGGGGTTCAAGGGTCTTGTAACTTGACAGCTTTAAGACTTGCACACTTCAAATGCCAGAGTTTCTGAGCCATTGTGGTTGCTAAGTAAGAGTGTTGTTAAGTGAGTTCCACCACATTTTACAAGTTGGCCATGCGCACTCAGTAACATGGCTGGCAAGCCACTCCCACCCAGTCACATGGCTGGCAAGCCACTCCCACCCAGTCACATGGCCAGCAAGCCACTCCCAGAAAGCAGGCCACACCTACAGAAGAGGTTCTAAAAAAATTTGAAACCCACCACTGGAGCCACCACAGAGAAGGCCCTTCTACACCAGGTGTATCTCCCTCGGGGATGGGACTTGCAACATTCCCTGCCTCCCTGCTCTGATGGGTCAGGTAGATGTGACCGGAAAAGATGTGACCTCAGATCACCTGGTCCCAAGCCATGAAGGGCTTTAAAGGTGACAACCAGCACCTTGAATTGCCTCCGGAAGCAAATCGGCAGCCGACGCAGCTCCCTCAGGAGAGGTGATACATGTGCACATCAGAGTGTGCAGAAAACCAGAGGGCCGCTACATTTTACACCAACGGGATGATCTTCAAGGGCAGCCCCATGTAGAGCATGTTGCAATAGTCAAGACGGGAAGTGACTAGGGAGTGACAATTGCCATGATCCGCTTAACAACTTAACAACACGATAGGTGGTAAATCGCCATTTGTAACCTCCTTAGTTGGCTTCTAACAAGCAATGGAGAAAGCCAGATTCGCTTAATGACCACACAGTTCACTTAACAACTGCAGTGATTCATTGGACCACTGTGGCAGAAAGGTTGCAATCATGGGGGAGAAACCTTTGTTTTGTTTAGTGGTGAAAACGTTGGTCAATTGTGGTTGTAAGTTGAGGATTAACTTAAGAGCCGAGGTGGCGCAGTGGTTAAATGCAGCACTGCAGGCTACTGCTAGATCAGCAGTTCAGCGGTTCAAATCTCACCGGCTCAGGGTTGACTCAGCCTTCCATCCTTCCGAGGTGGGTAAAATGAGGACCCGGATTGTTGGGGGCAATATGCTGACTCTCTGTAAACCGCTTAGAGAGGGCTGAAAGCCCTATGAAGCGGTATATAAGTCTACTGCTATTGCTATTGCTATATGGAAAACAGCAATATCAATAATGCAATGTGGTTAAAAACTCAAGCCATTGGGCTGGACTTGAAAAGGAGAAGAAAATGAGAGAAAATCAGCCAGTTATGGGGGAAAACACACACACACACACACACACACACACACACACACACACAAAGAGGAAAAATAAGTACAACAATGAACACAGGCTATTTGGGCACACCAAACCAAATAAAAGAAAGAACATAAAACAATGTTCAACCTAGGTCATACACTTATGAATCAGTATGGCTCAGCTAAAGAATTTGGCAACAATCTGTGTCGGGTTTTTTTTTTTATGAACTTCGATTTATTAAAAGTAAAATACCAGTCAGAGCACTAATATAGACAACCAATTTTGTTGTATGCATAATGCACAATGGCAATAAAGGCTATACTTTTATGGTATTCCTCTATAGAAATTGCATAAGAATCTCAGCCAGTGGTGGGTTTCAAAAATTTTTTGAACCTACTCTCTGGGTGTGGCCTCCTTTGTGGGAGTGGCTTGCCGGCCATGTGACCTGGTGGGAGTGGCTTGCTGGCCATGTGTCTTTCTTTCTTTCTTTCTTTCTTTCTTTCTTTCTTTCTCTTTCTCTTTCTCTCTCTCCCTCCTTCCTTTTGTCTCTCTGTCCCTTTTTCCTTTTTTCTTTCATCTCTCTCTCACTTTTTCTTTCTTTCTTTCTTTCTTTCTTTCTTTCTTTCTTCCTTCTTTCTCTTTCTCTCTCTCTCTCCTTCCTTTTGTCTCTCTGTCCCTTTTTCCTTTTTTCTTTCATCTCTCTCTCACTTTTTCTTTTCTTTCTTTCTTTCTTCCTTCCTTCCTCCCCCCTCCCTCCCTCCCTCTCTCTCTCTCTCTCTCTCTCTCTGTCAAAGGTGGGTTTCAAAAATTTTGGAACCTCTTCTGTAGGTGTGGCCTGCTTTTCGGGTCCACTGGTGGAACCTCTTCTAACTGGTTCGGTAGATTTGACGAACCGGTTCTACTGAATAGGTGCGAACTGGTAGGAACCCACCTCTGAATCTCACTCTAGCTCCGCGATTTGATTGCATCATTCCTTACAGGGTTATATAGAATATAATCTTTAATTCGCTGACACCTATTTCAGCTTTCCCTCCTGTTTAATGAAAAGGTCAGTGGAAATTACATTTAATAAAACCCTAGCCACTCTGCTGGGATCGCGTGGGCATAAGTTTAAAATAATAAATGAATGAAATGTTTTTCAAGCCACTTATTATGGAATTCTTCCAGGTTGCAGAATCTAGGACAGTGTTTTTCCAGCTCAGCAGCTTTCAACTCCTTCAAGCCAGTGTGGCATAAACCATATACTTGGTAGGGTTCATTTATTATTTGTAGCTTGTGGATTGGTCAGGACGAGGTGGCTCAGTGGCTAAGACGCTGAGCTTGTCGATCGGAAAGGTCGGCGGTTCGAATCCCTAGCACCACGTAACAGAGTGAGCTCCCGTTACTTGCCAACCTAGCAGTTTGAAAGCATTTAAAAATGCAAGTAGAAAAATAGGAACCACCTTTGGTGGGAAGGTAACAGTGTTCCATGCGCCTTCAGCGTTTAGTCATGCCGGCCACATGACCACAGAGACGTCTTCGGACAGTGCTGGCTCTTCGGCTTTAAAACGGTGATGAGAACTGCCCCCTAGAGATGGGAACGACTAGCACATATGTGCAAGGGGAACCTTTACCTTTACCTATGGATTGGTTAGTCTGACAACTACATCAAAACATAAAATATAGGGTATAATTCCAGGGTAAAATAGATAAATGAAAATGAAAAAAAAAATTACATTCATCCTGTATGTGGCAAATACAAAAATCAGCAATCAGATAAAGACATCACTTTTGAAGGATTACCTGATCTATTCAATATATTTATATATTTAAAGGGTTCTTATTTTTGCAGTTTAGAATGTGTACATTAAAGACCAGGAAGAAATAGGGCAACCTGCAATTTATATCCCAGTGGGCTTTTTTCAAGCATTTTATCCCGTCTTCATTATGAATAACTCAAGGCAGCGAAAATACCTGATACTCTTTTTTTCTTCCTGTTATCCCCAAAACAACAAATGAGAGAGAGAGAGAGAGAGAGGGAGAGAGGGGAGGGAGAGGGAGAGAACACCAGAACAATATCCATGTGGCTACTCAGGGTGGATACCAGCTGGATGGCAATTCATGGGTTCAATCTATAAATCCATTATTAGGTCCTCCTTTGTGTGTGTGTGAGAGAGAGCGGGAGGGAGGGAGGGAGGAAGGGAGGGAGGGGGAGAGAGAGAGAGAGAGAGAGAGAGAGGGATGGCCAAAATCACCAGCTGGCTTTCACAGCTAAGGCATCACTTGAACTCATACCCTGTTTCCCTGAAAATAAGGCCTTCCAGATAATAAGCCCAATCGACCTTTTGAGCGCATGTGCTAAAATAAGCCCTCCCCGAAAATATTGCAACACAGCAGCAGCCATGAGGTGACCATGCTCACCACCTCCTGCACCTCAAAAATAATAAGACCTCCCCTAAAATAAGGCCAAGTGCTTATTTCGGGGGCTGGGGTGTCAAAAGAAAACAGGACCCTGTCTTATTTTCGGGGAAACACAGGTAGTTTCCTGCTTTGATAGCTTGGTGACTTAACCACTATTAGACCAAACTGGCTCTCACTAGACCAAACTGGCTCTGTAATAAAGATAATAAATAACTTTATTGCTATGAATCACTGCCGTTAAAAACCTGAATTTCTGCACACTTTCGAAAGGGTTCCAAGCGGCTTTGCCAATTGCACCAGAGCAGGGGTGTCAATTTCATTGAGGGCCGCATCAGGGTGGTGTTTGACATTGGAGGGGGTGGGGGGAGAGAGGGTGCATGGCCAGCTTGCCGTCACTCGTGTCAGCACAAGCGAAATATGGCTCCCGAGTTCCGTTTTCAGCTGCGACGGCTTGCCGCAACTCTCTGCCAGTGAAAACGGAGCTCGGGAGAGCCATGGGCCCGTTGTTCGCTGTTTCTAAATCACCCCCTGGGGACAGATCTAAGCACCCCGCGGTCTGGATCCGGCCCTGGGGGGAGGGTTGAATTTGGCACCCCTGCACCAGAGCATAACTCCTCTGTGCAAATTTAAAAAAAACAAACCTAAAACTGAAAAATCTGGGAATCGGAGTCTTTCTCTTTCTCCGCCATCGGCTCCCCGCATAGATTTGGCTGTGAATTCTGCAGCTTCCAGGGCCTCGCTGTAGTAGGCTGAGCAACTGGGTGTAAAAAAAAACTCCTTCAGAGTAATCACAGGCAGAAATTGAGCCAGACAGGCCCCATTGCAGAGATTTCAGGTTGTTCGGTTAAACCATCCCACCCCCAAACAGCTGTCAAGGAAGTCATTCCTCATTTGGAAATCTCAAGGTACCACTCGGGTGGGTGGATGGGGGGAGAGGTCGCCATGGCAACCTTGATACTTTGCCGATGCTCCTGTTTCCAACTCTGTTACTCCTCAGAGCAGATCCTGACAGATAAATAAAGCTAATGACGCCCTTTCAATAGGCAGGGGACTTGTTCTTCTCTTTCCTGTTCTAGCCTTAAACGGGGACTTCCGGCTAGCATTTACTGCAGTGTTTCTCAACCTTGGTGACTTTAAGTCCTGTGGACTTCAACTCCCAGAATTCCCCAGCCAGTTATGCTGGCTGGGGGATTCTGGGAGTTGAAGTCCATAGGACTTAAAGTCACCAAGGTTGAGAAACACTGGTTTACTGTCTCTAAAGAGCCTCTTTTCCTGAATGCTTCATTCCACCCTGTGGCGGGTTTTATCGGCCATTGTGTTCGGACCTAGGCTTCCCCAAAAAGCATGAAGCAGATTCCTGGTCCCAACAAAAAACCCCTTTTATTAAACGAATGTGAATCCCCCTCAATCACATTCAGCAAAGGCCTGGCAAATGGTCTTCCAAAGGAATATTTATGAACACAGACCTTATCTATCTTGGAAAGCTGCCATGTAAATATTTTCCAAATGTGGTACAGTGCAAGAAAAGACCGAGCACAGAGTCTCTGAGATTCACGGACAGACCTTCACACTCTTGAAATGAATCTAATGACCGAACGAAGCAATTGTTTCCTGCAAAAGCCCACTCTCCTTTCGCTCCTCTTTTATTTCCCATGGGAGGGGCCATTCACCATCCACCTGTGACTTTATTCATAAGTCTACTCTGATTTCTGAGTTGTTCTTTTCTCCTGGCAGCTCTGCACATGCGCACACTGGGAACAGGCTCCAGGTGTTCCTCTGCCTCACTCTAAAGGCCTTGCTCCCGTCTCTGCCTCTGATACAGAGTCCTCCTCCAAGCTTTCCCCAGCCTCCAGGACTGGCCCATGCTCCTCCTCCACCTCCTCACCGTCCGACTCTTCTGCGAGCTCCACTGGTGGGCCACAACATATTGTTCCTCCTCCTTCAAAATGGAGCTATGGTGGCAGACAGAGCAGAGTTCTCCAGAGGTTGAAGGAAGAAAGCATTTCCTTCTACGGTATCAGCTTTACATTCTCGTCCCCCGTTCCCCTCCCCCCCCCAGCATGTCTGAATGGGGAGAAATCAGGGGTGAAATGCTACCGGTTCGGGCCGGTTCGCCCGAACCGGTAGTAAAAAAATACTACTAGTTCACAGAACTGGTGATCATGCGTCACACAGATGATCTTCAGAACTTTTTTAAAAAAAAAAATTTAAGCATTATTTTTACTATAGGTTCTCCGGAAACGTGGGGGTGGCGGGGGCCCGTTTTTGCTCCCAGCAGGCTTCCCTGAGGCCTGCTAAGCCAAAAATGGGTCTGTGCGCATGTGTGCTGAGAAAGAAAGAAGAAAGAAAGAAAGAAAGAGGGAAGGAAGGAAAGAAGGAAGGAAGGAAGGAAAGAAAGAGAGAGAAAGAGAGGGAGGGAGGGAGGGAAAAGAGAGGAAGGAAGGAGTACAAACTTGGCACTAGACTCAGATTCAGAGGATAATCCAGGGCTGGAAGGGACCTGGAGCTCATCTAGTCTAACCCTGCTCCAGCAGTTCATTGTTACAGTGAGTTTCTGTATTACATGACTACATAGCCATGGCCACCCAGTCACATGACCCCCACAAAGCCACGCCCCACCAAGCCACACCCACAGAACCGGTAGTAAAAAAAAATTACATTTCACCACTGGGAGAAATGGTTGCTGGGATCCAGGGAGGGAGGGTAGGTGGAGGGTCAGCCTCTAGGCCTAAAATCATGTTGTTGAATTTGGCACCCCAGTGTACCAAAACGTGGTCGATAGAATCCTCCTTTTAGTGACCGTTCACGAAGTTATAACAGCAGCCCTGAAATAGATGACTTATAGCAATAGCACTTATATACTGCTTTACAGTGCTTTTACAGCCCTCTCTAAGCGGTTTATAGAGTCAGCCTATTTGCCCCCAACAATCTGGGTCCTCATTTTACCCACCTCGGAAGGATGGGATGCTGAGTCAACCTTGAGCTTGGTGAGATTCGAACTGCCAAATTCCGGGCAGCCGGCACTCAGCAGAAGTAGCCTGCAGTACTGCGCTCTAACCCCTGCGCCACCACGGCTCTTATGACCGTTTCTCTCCCTGATGTCCGTTGCAGAATCCCCCCTGGTCGTGTGCTCAAAATTCAGATGCTTGAACAGCTGACTCACATTTATGACGGGGGGAAGTGTCCTGGGGCGTCACGTGATCCGTTTTTGCCACCTTCTGACCAGCAAAGTCAACGGGGAAGCCAAATTAACAACTGTGTGGCTAACTTCGCAACGGCAGTGATTCACCTGGCACGTTTCCTGCACCAACCTGGAAGCCAAAACTGGGCGAGGAGAGGGGAGGGCGCATACGCAGGGGGCGGGGCGCATACACTTGTGGGACCTCGCCATCACACTGAGGGGTGAATACTGTGTTAGCCTGGCAGCAGATTCAGACAGTGAGGAGGTTGGGGAGGAACCTGGGCCAGTCCTGGAGTCTGGGGAAGACTCTGATGAAGGCTCTGTGTCAGAGGCAGAGATGGGGCCAGAGCAGGGGTGGGTTTCTCGCCCCATTCCAACCGGTTCGGTTGGAAGGGGGCCGGCGGCGTCCTCGTGCACACGTGCAGCGCACGCATGCGTATTAGCGTCTGTGAGATGCTCCAGCTGCTCCTGGAGGATCGCGCAGGCGCTGTATGCATCCTGCACATGTGTGAAAGTGCAGAACTCGTCAAAACCGGGTAAGGAACACAGGCGGGCGGGTGGGCCCTTCGCCGTTCCCGGAAGTTACTTACTTCAGGGTTCGCCGACCAACCGGTTCGTGGGGACCGCCGCGAACCGGTTGAAACCCACCCCTGGGCCAGAGCCATCTGCCAGTTAGCAGCTGCCTTCAGACATCAGTGAGGCAGAGGAACAGCTGGAGCCTGTTCTCAGTGTGCGCATATGCAGAGTTGTCAGACGAAGGGAACAGCTAAAGAACAGAGGTCGACTTGGGAGTAAGGCCACAGGTGGACAATGAATGGCCCCTCCCAAAGGAAATAAAAGAGGAGCAAAAGGGGAGTGGAGTTTGCAGGAGTAAATTAATTCGCTTCATTGGTTCGCGAGACTCCTTACCAGGTTTTGCAGATATCTGGCTTTATCGAGCCAGATAAGGTCTGTGACTATAAATCCTCCCTTGAAAGACTTTGATGTGGATGTGAATGAGTAGAATTCACAGTCAATTAATAAAAAGGGGTTTTTGTCAGGACAAGGAGTTTGCTTCCGGCTCTTGGGAAGCCTCGGTCAGAACAAATACTATGCCCCATTTATACACCATGTGAGGTGCAAATCCTATTGGCCATTGATGGCATAGTAGTTCACAATCTGGCACCTTTCCAAAATGAGGGTGATATGCCCTTACTTAAGATGTTTTTCTGCGTCCCTCCAGAGTCTTAACTCCTCTCTTTGAATCAATAAACCAAAGGGAATGGTCCTATAGGATTTATACTGGGGCCGGTTTTCATTTGAAGGGCCGCCAGTTGCCGACCAGTCACCTCAGCTTCCCTTCCCTGCAGCCGTGCTGAATCTTTGCCTCCCTTGTTCTATTTCTTGACCCAGTCTTCAGACACTAATCCCGAGTTTCTCCACCCCTGTGGCTGGGCCAAAAATATCTCTCTCTCACACACACACCCCGGGGCAGCTGACATCCCCCAACTGTCTCCTGTGGGAGCAGCTGTCTTGAGTTCATTCTTGTAGCCATCTCAGCTCAACCGAGGAGAATATTTTGTCAGTCTTCCCCCAGCAATCCTCTCGGCTTGCAACGGTAAGGTGTTGAAATCCCCCCCACCCACCCCCGTCCTCCGTTGGAACAGAATGGGCAGGCTGGGAATTCATCTGCTGGGTGGGAGGAAGAAGTTGGAAGGGGGGGGGGAGAGGAGAGCGCTGCATTTTTTTTTTCCCAGCCCCATCCAGCCTGAAATTATTTTATTTAGTGCTTGTGAAGCAGAGGTGGGTTCCTACCAGTTCGCACCTATTCGGTAGAACCGGTTCGTCAAATCTACCGAACCGGTTAGAAGAGGTTCCACCAGTGGACCCGGAAAGCAGGCCACACCTACAGAAGAGGTTCCAAAAATTTTTGAAACCCACCACTGTTGTGAAGGCACATACGCCTGATGTGATAAAGTTATTGGAAACCAATTACTTGTAGATTGGAGTTTGTTTTTTTAAAAAAAAGCAATATAGGAAGTCCTCAACGTACAACCACGATCCAGCCCCGAATTTCTTTTTCTGTTTTGGAAATTTTTTAATTGTTTTAATTAAACAAAAACACACTCAAAAAAAAAGAATCATCCTTCGTTACATCTTGTAGAAAGTGTATCAATTGGTTACAAGTACATTCCGTGCGTTTCTTCCATAATCCTTACACATACGTGAGTTGTACATTTTAAATCAAAAAAGAAAATTTATGTATTTTACTGTCCCTGTACCACAATTCTCATTTAATTACAGTTATTTAAACATATTTTTATTTGTATTTAAAGATACAACCACCATCGGCATTCATTTGCAGTTTCAATAAACCTCCAATAACATTACATCTTTATAACATATTCTGAAACAGATTCAGTTAAGTAAGATATCTAAGCATTCCCCCCCCAACACACCTGTATGTATCATTAAATATCCATTGACATTTCTTTGTTATTATTGTAGTTGACTAAAAATTATTTAGTGTTTATCTCACCTCTCCTCTCCACAGGCCCACACGAGATTATACCTTTATAACCATCTTTAAACAAAAATTTATTAATAAGATTTATAGGTCTTTTTCCTCAGTCCCAAAATTGGTTAGTTACGTGTTAACAAGATAGACATTAAAAATCTAAGACAATCTAAGAGATGTTAACATTTCTACTTAATAATCATCAGAGTATAACCAGCCCCAAATTTGGCCATCTCGCTAAGCGAGACCCTTGTGAAGTGAATTTTGTTCCGTTTTACCGCCTTCCTTGCCGCCGTTGTGGACTGAACCGCTGCAGTGGTTAAATTAGTAACACTGTCGTTGAAGTGAACCTGGTTTCCTTTTAGGCGGTTGCTTGTCAGAAGGTCGCAAAATGGGGGTTTGCGTGACCACAGGACACGGCAACGGTCGTAAAGGTGAGCCAGTTATCTTCGAGACCGTCTTCTGCCGCACACCTCCCTAAGACCGATAAGATCGCACAGGATGGGCCTTCTCCAGGTGCCATCAGCTGGACAATGCCGGCTGGCGACGCCTCGGAGTAGGGCCTTCTCTGTTGCTGCTCCGGCCCTATGGAACGAGCTACCCCCAGAGATCCGGACCCTACCCACTCTCATGGCCTTCCGAAAAGCTATTAAGACCTGGCTATTCCGGCAGGCCTGGGGCTGTTGCCCTCTGAATTGAGGTCCAGCCCCGCTTAGATTGGGTGCATGTTGTGTCTTTTTAAATTTGTCGTGTTCTTATCTGTTTTTCTCTTAATTTCTGTTTCTGTAAGCCGTCCGGAGTCCTCTGGGATTGGGCGGCCTATAAATTTAATAAAGAGTTAAACAGTTAAACCGTTGCCAAGCGCTGAATTTGGTTGACATGACCACGGGGACATTGCAATTGTTGTAAGCAGAGGTGGTTCTTTCTCCAGTTTGGGCGAACCGGTGGCGGCCGCTGCGGGAGGCTCCACCCACCCGCCCCGATGTAATGCGCGAGCGCTGCACATGGACAGAAAGTGGTGCACAGATGCGATGTGTGTGAGCAAAGCCAGCGTGCGTGCAAGCACGCTCACATTTGCGAACTGGTAGGGAAGGTAAGTGAATCTCACTGCTGGTGGTAAGGGTGAAAAACGGCCATAAATCACTCCCCCCCCCCCCGTGCCATTGTAACTTTGAACAGTTGTAAGTTGAGGGTTACCTGTATCTTCCAAGTTTTGGTGCACTGAGCTACCAAATCCAATGACAGGGTTTTAGGCAGTGTTTCTCAACAGGGAGCGATAGAGGATGGCGGCTGCAGGGACAAGAACTGAGCCTCGAAAATATCAGCATTTTTCCTTCCATTTGCAAGAGCGGTGCAAGTCAGCCTCGAACCCTGGTCTCCTACATTGGGGCCTTTATACATCTTTGGGAAAGAGACTTTTGAACATACAGCCCGCTAACCTCCACCAGTGGGGTAGGACTACATGGCTACCGTTTACGAACTTTGGAGCTTTACATTCAATCTTATTCGTATACAGCCACCTTATATACTACGTACTTTTGATTTGGTGGCTAAGGACATTTCCCCAGGACATAAGAAGGGAGAGGAGCAGACCATCGCTTCCTCCACTGTTTCCATATTATTATATATTATAGCTGCGCAATTTTAAATAGTATGTTGAGTGTATGGGAGTTGGCTGGACTTGAATGAATGGCCCACTTTTAGTAATTGTTACCCTTGTATTTTATATGTTTTAAATTTTTACGTGGGAATTGTTAGTGTGGATAAATGAGAATGTTTGACTCGGAGGACCTGCTGGGGAAGGCGGGGGGTACCGGGGTGGTTGGGGGGACCATGGACATGGGAGTGGGTCGGAGCATAGCGGTCGTGACAGGGAGAGGCAGATACGGCGGGGACCTTAGGGCTGGCCATTACCGGGGAAGGAGGGTTCGCTACATTACAGAGATCCCTCCTTCCGGCCCTAGGAGTCCCACTCCAAGACCAGATGGCGCGAGTAGTCAGGACCCTGGTCTCAGGCTGTTGTCGCTAAATGCCAGGTCTGTTGTTCACAAAGCTCCCCTCGTCCGGGACTTAATTGTTGACGAGAGGGCAGACCTGGCATGTATTACTGAAACCTGGCTGGGCACAGAAGGAGGAGTCCCCTTGTAGAGATGTGCCCAGAGGGATTTCAGGTGCTTCATCAGCCGAGAGCCCAGGGAAGGGGTGGCGGTGTGGCTATTGTAATCCGGGAGTCTCTGTTACCTCGTAGGGTCCCTGCTCCGGAGCTTGTCGGGTGTGAGTCTCTGCTGATAAAGTTGGACCTCAAGGGTCAAGTGGGTTTGCTGCTAGCGTACCTGCCTCCCAACTGCGTTGCAGCATCCCTCCCCTCGCTCCTCGAGTCAGTAGCCGAGCTGGCGGTTGAGTTCCCCAGGCTTATAGTTCTGGGGGATTTCAACTTGCCATCGCTCGGTGAACGCTCTGATGGGGCGCAGGAGTTCATGGCTTCCATGACAGCCATGGGCTTGACCCAAGTAATTCGGGGCCCAACCCATGCAGCGGGTCACATGCTCGACCTCGTATTTCTCTCGGAGCAGTGGATGTGTGATCTTGGTCTGAAGGGTAATGAGATCATACCCCTGTCGTGGTCAGACCATTGCCTACTGAGGCTTGACTTCCGGAGGCCAAACCCCCACCGTAGGGAGGAGGAACCGACCAGGTGGTTCCGCCCCAGGCGACTTATGGACCCTTTGAGGTTCCAGACGGAGCTTGGGGTTATTCCTGATACTCTCGCCCACAGTTCGGCAGAGACTCTGGCTGCCGCCTGGTACTCGGCGGCGTCGGAGTCTCTCGACCGGATTGCGCCACTACGGCCCCTCCGGGTCAGTGGATCCCGGAGAGCTCCCTGGTTCACCGAGGAACTCCGGGAGAAGAAACGCCGGAGGAGATGCCTAGAGCACCAGTGGAGGTCCGATAGGTCCGAGGCGAACCGAGCACTCTTCACTACCTGCACCAAGGACTATGTCCGAGCATTAAGAACCGCAAAAAGATCATATATTTCTGCCTTGGTTGCGTCCGCCGAGTCGCGCCCAGCCGCCCTGTTTAGGATAACCCGCTCCCTCCTCAATAGGAGGGATGCGGGAGACCCCTTGCAGGGTAGGGCTGAGGATTATGCTCAATTCTTGGCGGACAAAGTAGCTCGGTTTCGATCGGACTTGGACTCCACCGCAGTAGGTCCAGCTGAGTCACAGGAGGATCATTTGTTACATCAGCTCTGGGTTGAGTTCCAGGAAGTTGCCTCTGGGGATGTGGACAAGGCCATTCAAGCTGTAAGTGCCTCCACTTGTATTTTGGACCCGTGTCCCTCCTGGCTGGTGGCTAACAGCAGGGAGGTGACGCATGGCTGGATCCAGGCGGTTGTCACCGCCTCTCTTCGGGAGGGGCACTTCCCCGCCGTACTTAAAACGGCGGTGGTGAGACCCCTCCTGAAGAAACCATCGTTAGATCCAGCCATCTTAAACAACTTTCGTCCTGTCTCCAACCTTCCCTTTATCGGGAAGGTTGTCGAGAAAGTGGTGGCCTTTCAGCTTCAACGGGCCTTGGAGGAAACTAGCTATCTTGACCCCTTCCAGTCCGGCTTCAGACCTGGTTACAGCACAGAAACCGCTTTGGTCGCATTGACCGATGATCTCTGGAGGGCCAGAGATGGAGGCTATGCGTCCATCCTGGTTCTCCTTGACCTCTCAGCGGCTTTCGATACCATCGACCATGGTATCCTTCTGCGACGACTGCGGGAGGTGGGAGTGGGAGGCACTGTTCTGCGGTGGTTCTCCTCCTACCTCTCGGACAGGTCGCAGTCGGTGTTGGTCGGGGGGCAGAGATCGTCCCTGAGGCCCCTAACATGTGGGGTACCTCAGGGTTCGGGCCTATCCCCCCTACTATTTAACATATACATGAAACCGCTGGGCGAGATCATTCGGAGGCACGGGATAAAATACCATCAATATGCGGACGATACGCAATTGTATCTGTCCGCCCCGTGCCAACTCAATGAAGCGGTGGACGTGATGAACCAGGGTTTGGAGGCCGTTAAGAACTGGATGAGTGCTAACAAACTGGTACTCAACCCGGATAAGACCGAGTGGCTGTTGTGCTTCCCCCCCAATAATTTGGCTAATACACCAACGCTTAGGCTGGGGGGTCAAATTTTATACCCCTCAGATAGGGTCCGCAACTTAGGAGTCCTCCTGGATCCACAGCTGACTTTTGATCACCAGCTGTCGGCTGTGACCAGGGGGGCATTTGCCCAGGTTCGCCTGGTCCGCCAGTTGCGGCCCTACCTAGACCGGGGGGCTCTCACAACAGTCACTCGAGCC